>NW_026782752.1:0-149332 GCF_031769215.1 Ylistrum balloti | reverse complement strand
CGCCATAGATTTACAATCAGAAAGTCAGTTCAAATGTTGTCATAGATTTACAATCAGAAAGTCAGTTCAAATGTCGCCATAGATTTATAATCAGAAAGTCAGTTCAAATGTCGTAATAGATTTACAATCAGAAAGTCAGTTCAAATGTCGCCATAGATTTACAATCAGAAAGTCAATTCAAATGTCGTCATAGATTTACAATCAGAAAGTCAATTCAAATGTCGCCATAGATTTACAATTAGAAAGTCAGTTCAAATGTCGCCATAGATTTACAATCAGAAAGTCAATTCAAATGTTGTCATAGATTTACAATCAGAAAGTCAATTCAAACGTCGTCATAGATTTACAATCAGAAAGTCAGTTCAAATGTTGTCATAGATTTACAATCAGAAAGTCAGTTCAAATATCATTATGATTTACAATCAGAGAGTCAGTTCAAATGTCGTCATAGATTTACAATCAGAAAGTCAGTTCAAATGTTGTCATAGATTTATAATCAGAAAGTCATTTCAAATGTTGTCATAGATTTACAATCAGAGAGAGTCAGTTCAAATGTCGTCATAGATTTACAATCAGAAAGTCAGTTCAAATGTTGTCATAGATTTACATTAAGAGAGTGAGTTCAAATATCAATATTGATTTACAGTCAGAGAGTGAGTTCAAATGTCGTCATAGATTTACAATCAGAAAGTCAGTTCAAATGTTGTCATAGATTTACAGTAAGAGAGTGAGTTCAAATATCATTATGGATTTACAGTAAGATGAGTTCAAATGTTGTCATAGATTTACAATCAGAAAGTCAGTTCAAATGTCGTCATAGATTTATAATCAGAAAGTCATTTCAAATGTTGTCATTTAGAGAGTGAGTTCAAATATCAGATTTACAGTCAGTTCAAATGTCGTCATAGATTTACAATCAGAAAGTCAGTTCAAATGTAGTCATAGATTTACAATCAGAAAGTCATTTCAAATGTAGCCATAGATTTAAAATCAGAAAGTCATTTCAAATGTTGTCATAGATTTACAGTAAGAGAGTGAGATTTACAATCATCAGTCATGTATGGATTTACAGTAAGAGAGTGAGTTCAAATGTCGCCATAGATTTACAATCAGAAAGTCAATTCAAATGTCGCCATAGATTTATAATCAGAAAGTCATTTCAAATGTTGTCATAGATTTACAATCAGAAAGTCAATTCAAATGTCGCCATAGATTTATAATCAGAAAGTCATTTCAAATGTTGTCATAGATTTACAATCAGAAAGTCAGTTCAAATGTTGCCATAGATTTACAATCAGAAAGTCAGTTCAAATGTCGTCATAGATTTACAATCAGAAAGTCAATTCAAATGTCGCCATAGATTTATAATCAGAAAGTCATTTCAAATGTTGTCATAGATTTACAATCAGAAAGTCAGTTCAAATGTTGCCATAGATTTACAATCAGAAAGTCATTTCAAATGTTGTCATAGATTTACAATCAGAAAGTCAGTTCAAATGTTGCCATAGATTTACAGTAAGAGAGTGAGTTCAAATATCATTATGGATTTACAGTAAGAGAGTGAGTTCAAATGTCGTCATAGATTTACAATCAGAAAGTCAATTCAAATGTCGCCATAGATTTACAATCAGAAAGTCAGTTCAAATGTCGTCATAGATTTACAATCAGAAAGTCATTTCAAATGTTGTCATAGATTTACAATCAGAAAGTCATTTCAAATGTTGTCATAGATTTACAATCAGAAAGTCAGTTCAAATGTCGCCATAGATTTATAATCAGAAAGTCATTTCAAATGTTGTCATAGATTTACAATCAGAAAGTCATTTCAAATGTTGTCATAGATTTACAATCAGAAAGTCAGTTCAAATGTTGCCATAGATTTACAGTAAGAGAGTGAGTTCAAATATCATTATGGATTTACAGTAAGAGAGTGAGTTCAAATGTCGTCATAGATTTACAATCAGAAAGTCAATTCAAATGTCGCCATAGATTTATAATCAGAAAGTCATTTCAAACGTTGTCATAGATTTACAATCAGAAAGTCAGTTCAAATGTTGTCATAGATTTACAATCAGAAAGTCAGTTCAAATGTTGTCATAGATTTACAATCAGAAAGTCAGTTCAAATGTTGTCATAGATTTACAGTAAGAGAGTGAGTTCAAATGTTGTCATAGATTTACAATCAGAAAGTCAATTCAAATGTCGTCATAGATTTACAATCAGAAAGTCAGTTCAAATGTTGTCATAGATTTACAGTAAGAGAGTGAGTTCAAATATCATTATGGATTTACAGTAAGAGAGTGAGTTCAAATGTCGTCATAGATTTACAATCAGAAAGTCAGTTCAAATGTTGTCATAGATTTAAAGAGAGTGAGTTCAAATATCATTATGGATTTACAGTAAGAGAGTGAGTTCAAATGTCGCCATAGATTTACAATCAGAAAGTCAATTCAAATGTCGCCATAGATTTATAATCAGAAAGTCAGTTCAAATGTTGTCATAGATTTACAGTAAGAGAGTGAGTTCAAATATCCTTATGGATTTACAAAGAGAGTCCTCGTCATAGATTTACAATCAGAAAGTCAATTCAAATGTCGCCATAGATTTATAATCAGAAAGTCAGTTCAAATGTTGTCATAGATTTACAGTAAGAGAGTGAGTTCAAATATCCTTATGGATTTACAGTAAGAGATGAGTTCAAATATCCTTATGGATTTACAGTAAGAGAGTGAGTTCAAATGTCGCCATAGATTTACAATCAGAAAGTCAATTCAAATGTCGCCATAGATTTATAATCAGAAAGTCAGTTCAAATGTTGTCATAGATTTACAGTAAGAGAGTGAGTTCAAATATCCTTATGGATTTACAGTAAGAGAGTGAGTTCAAATATCCTTATGGATTTACAGTAAGAGAGTGAGTTCAAATGTCGCCATAGATTTACAATCAGAAAGTCAATTCAAATGTCGCCATAGATTTATAATCAGAAAGTCAGTTCAAATGTTGTCATAGATTTACAGTAAGAGAGTGAGTTCAAATATCCTTATGGATTTACAGTAAGAGAGTGAGTTCAAATATCCTTATGGATTTACAGTAAGAGAGTGAGTTCAAATGTCGCCATAGATTTACAATCAGAAAGTCAATTCAAATGTCGCCATAGATTTATAATCAGAAAGTCAGTTCAAATGTTGTCATAGATTTACAATCAGAAAGTCAGTTCAAATGTTGTCATAGATTTACAGTAAGAGAGTGAGTTCAAATGTTGTCATAGATTTACAATCAGAAAGTCAATTCAAATGTCGCCATAGATTTACAATCAGAAAGTCAGTTCAAATGTCGTCATAGATTTACAATCAGAAAGTCAGTTCAAATGTTGTCATAGATTTACAGTAAGAGAGTGAGTTCAAATATCATTATGGATTTACAGTAAGAGAGTGAGTTCAAATGTCGTCATAGATTTACAATCAGAAAGTCAATTCAAATGTCGCCATAGATTTACAATCAGAAAGTCAGTTCAAATGTTGTCATAGATTTACAATCAGAAAGTCAGTTCAAATGTCGCCATAGATTTATAATCAGAAAGTCAGTTCAAATGTCGCCATAGATTTACAATCAGAAAGTCAGTTCAAATGTCGCCATAGATTTACAATCAGAAAGTCAATTCAAATGTCGTCATAGATTTACAATCAGAAAGTCAATTCAAATGTCGCCATAGATTTACAATTAGAAAGTCAGTTCAAATGTCGCCATAGATTTACAATCAGAAAGTCAATTCAAATGTTGTCATAGATTTACAATCAGAAAGTCAATTCAAATGTCGCCATAGATTTACAATCAGAAAGTCAGTTCAAATGTTGTCATAGATTTACAGTAAGAGAGTGAGTTCAAATATCATTATGGATTTACAGTAAGAGAGTGAGTTCAAATGTCGTCATAGATTTACAATCAGAAAGTCAGTTCAAATGTTGTCATAGATTTATAATCAGAAAGTCATTTCAAATGTTGTCATAGATTTACAGTAAGAGAGTGAGTTCAAATGTCGTCATAGATTTACAATCAGAAAGTCAGTTCAAATGTTGTCATAGATTTACAGTAAGAGAGTGAGTTCAAATATCATTATGGATTTACAGTAAGAGAGTGAGTTCAAATGTCGTCATAGATTTACAATCAGAAAGTCAGTTCAAATGTTGTCATAGATTTACAGTAAGAGAGTGAGTTCAAATATCATTATGGATTTACAGTAAGATAGTGAGTTCAAATGTTGTCATAGATTTACAATCAGAAAGTCAGTTCAAATGTCGCCATAGATTTATAATCAGAAAGTCATTTCAAATGTTGTCATAGATTTACAGTAAGAGAGTGAGTTCAAATATCATTATGGATTTACAGTAAGAGAGTGAGTTCAAATGTCGTCATAGATTTACAATCAGAAAGTCAGTTCAAATGTTGTCATAGATTTACAATCAGAAAGTCAGTTCAAATGTCGCCATAGATTTATAATCAGAAAGTCATTTCAAATGTTGTCATAGATTTACAGTAAGAGAGTGAGTTCAAATATCATTATGGATTTACAGTAAGAGAGTGAGTTCAAATGTCGCCATAGATTTACAATCAGAAAGTCAGTTCAAATGTTGTCATAGATTTACAGTAAGAGAGTGAGTTCAAATATCATTATGGATTTACAGTAAGAGAGTGAGTTCAAATGTCGTCATAGATTTACAATCAGAAAGTCAGTTCAAATGTCGCCATAGATTTATAATCAGAAAGTCAGTTCAAATGTTGTCATAGATTTACAATCAGAAAGTCAGTTCAAATGTTGTCATAGATTTACAATCAGAAAGTCAGTTCAAATGTTGTCATAGATTTACAGTAAGAGAGTGAGTTCAAATATCATTATGGATTTACAGTAAGAGAGTGAGTTCAAATGTCGTCATAGATTTACAATCAGAAAGTCAATTCAAATGTCGCCATAGATTTATAATCAGAAAGTCAGTTCAAATGTTGTCATAGATTTATAATCAGAAAGTCAGTTCAAATGTTGTCATAGATTTACAATTAGAAAGTCAGTTCAAATGTCGCCATAGATTTATAATCAGAAAGTCAGTTCAAATGTCGCCATAGATTTACAATCAGAAAGTCAGTTCAAATGTTGCCATAGATTTATAATCAGAAAGTCATTTCAAATGTTGTCATAGATTTACAATTAGAAAGTCAGTTCAAATGTCGCCATAGATTTACAATCAGAAAGTCAGTTCAAATGTCGCCATAGATTTACAATCAGAAAGTCAGTTCAAATGTCGTCATAGATTTACAATCAGAAAGTCAGTTCAAATGTTGTCATAGATTTATAATCAGAAAGTCATTTCAAATGTCGTCATAGATTTACAATCAGAAAGTCAGTTCAAATGTCGTCATAGATTTACAATCAGAAAGTCAGTTCAAATGTTGTCATAGATTTATAATCAGAAAGTCAGTTCAAATGTCGTCATAGATTTACAATCAGAAAGTCATTTCAAATGTTGTCATAGATTTACAATCAGAAAGTCAGTTCAAATGTTGCCATAGATTTACAGTAAGAGAGTGAGTTCAAATATCATTATGGATTTACAGTAAGAGAGTGAGTTCAAATGTCGTCATAGATTTACAATCAGAAAGTCAATTCAAATGTCGCCATAGATTTATAATCAGAAAGTCATTTCAAACGTTGTCATAGATTTACAATCAGAAAGTCAGTTCAAATGTTGTCATAGATTTACAATCAGAAAGTCAGTTCAAATGTTGTCATAGATTTACAATCAGAAAGTCAGTTCAAATGTTGTCATAGATTTACAGTAAGAGAGTGAGTTCAAATGTTGTCATAGATTTACAATCAGAAAGTCAATTCAAATGTCGTCATAGATTTACAATCAGAAAGTCAGTTCAAATGTTGTCATAGATTTACAGTAAGAGAGTGAGTTCAAATATCATTATGGATTTACAGTAAGAGAGTGAGTTCAAATGTCGTCATAGATTTACAATCAGAAAGTCAGTTCAAATGTTGTCATAGATTTACAGTAAGAGAGTGAGTTCAAATATCCTTATGGATTTACAGTAAGAGAGTGAGTTCAAATGTCGCCATAGATTTACAATCAGAAAGTCAGTTCAAATGTCGTCATAGATTTACAATCAGAAAGTCAATTCAAATGTCGCCATAGATTTATAATCAGAAAGTCATTTCAAACGTTGTCATAGATTTACAGTAAGAGAGTGAGTTCAAATATCCTTATGGATTTACAGTAAGAGAGTGAGTTCAAATGTCGTCATAGATTTACAATCAGAAAGTCAATTCAAATGTCGCCATAGATTTATAATCAGAAAGTCAGTTCAAATGTTGTCATAGATTTACAGTAAGAGAGTGAGTTCAAATATCCTTATGGATTTACAGTAAGAGAGTGAGTTCAAATATCCTTATGGATTTACAGTAAGAGAGTGAGTTCAAATGTCGCCATAGATTTACAATCAGAAAGTCAATTCAAATGTCGCCATAGATTTATAATCAGAAAGTCAGTTCAAATGTTGTCATAGATTTACAATCAGAAAGTCAGTTCAAATGTTGTCATAGATTTACAGTAAGAGAGTGAGTTCAAATGTTGTCATAGATTTACAATCAGAAAGTCAATTCAAATGTCGCCATAGATTTACAATCAGAAAGTCAGTTCAAATGTCGTCATAGATTTACAATCAGAAAGTCAGTTCAAATGTTGTCATAGATTTACAGTAAGAGAGTGAGTTCAAATATCATTATGGATTTACAGTAAGAGAGTGAGTTCAAATGTCGTCATAGATTTACAATCAGAAAGTCAATTCAAATGTCGCCATAGATTTACAATCAGAAAGTCAGTTCAAATGTTGTCATAGATTTACAATCAGAAAGTCAGTTCAAATGTCGCCATAGATTTATAATCAGAAAGTCAGTTCAAATGTCGCCATAGATTTACAATCAGAAAGTCAGTTCAAATGTCGCCATAGATTTACAATCAGAAAGTCAATTCAAATGTCGTCATAGATTTACAATCAGAAAGTCAGTTCAAATGTCGCCATAGATTTACAATCAGAAAGTCAGTTCAAATGTCGCCATAGATTTACAATCAGAAAGTCAGTTCAAATGTCGCCATAGATTTACAATCAGAAAGTCAGTTCAAATGTCGCCATAGATTTACAATCAGAAAGTCAGTTCAAATGTCGCCATAGATTTACAATCAGAAAGTCAATTCAAATGTCGTCATAGATTTACAATCAGAAAGTCAATTCAAATGTTGTCATAGATTTACAATCAGAAAGTCAATTCAAATGTCGCCATAGATTTACAATCAGAAAGTCAGTTCAAATGTTGTCATAGATTTACAGTAAGAGAGTGAGTTCAAATATCATTATGGATTTACAGTAAGAGAGTGAGTTCAAATGTCGTCATAGATTTACAATCAGAAAGTCAGTTCAAATGTTGTCATAGATTTATAATCAGAAAGTCATTTCAAATGTTGTCATAGATTTACAGTAAGAGAGTGAGTTCAAATGTCGTCATAGATTTACAATCAGAAAGTCAGTTCAAATGTTGTCATAGATTTACAGTAAGAGAGTGAGTTCAAATATCATTATGGATTTACAGTAAGAGAGTGAGTTCAAATGTCGTCATAGATTTACAATCAGAAAGTCAGTTCAAATGTTGTCATAGATTTACAGTAAGAGAGTGAGTTCAAATATCATTATGGATTTACAGTAAGATAGTGAGTTCAAATGTTGTCATAGATTTACAATCAGAAAGTCAGTTCAAATGTCGCCATAGATTTATAATCAGAAAGTCATTTCAAATGTTGTCATAGATTTACAGTAAGAGAGTGAGTTCAAATATCATTATGGATTTACAGTAAGAGAGTGAGTTCAAATGTCGTCATAGATTTACAATCAGAAAGAAAGTCAGTTCAAATGTTGTCATAGATTTACAATCAGAAAGTCAGTTCAAATGTCGCCATAGATTTATAATCAGAAAGTCATTTCAAATGTTGTCATAGATTTACAGTAAGAGAGTGAGTTCAAATATCATTATGGATTTACAGTAAGAGAGTGAGTTCAAATGTCGTCATAGATTTACAATCAGAAAGAAAGTCAGTTCAAATGTTGTCATAGATTTACAATCAGAAAGTCAGTTCAAATGTCGCCATAGATTTATAATCAGAAAGTCATTTCAAATGTTGTCATAGATTTACAGTAAGAGAGTGAGTTCAAATATCATTATGGATTTACAGTAAGAGAGTGAGTTCAAATGTCGCCATAGATTTACAATCAGAAAGTCAGTTCAAATGTTGTCATAGATTTACAGTAAGAGAGTGAGTTCAAATATCATTATGGATTTACAGTAAGAGAGTGAGTTCAAATGTCGTCATAGATTGACAATCAGAAAGTCAGTTCAAATGTCGCCATAGATTTATAATCAGAAAGTCAGTTCAAATGTTGTCATAGATTTACAATCAGAAAGTCAGTTCAAATGTTGTCATAGATTTACAATCAGAAAGTCAGTTCAAATGTTGTCATAGATTTACAGTAAGAGAGTGAGTTCAAATATCATTATGGATTTACAGTAAGAGAGTGAGTTCAAATGTCGTCATAGATTTACAATCAGAAAGTCAATTCAAATGTCGCCATAGATTTATAATCAGAAAGTCAGTTCAAATGTTGTCATAGATTTATAATCAGAAAGTCAGTTCAAATGTTGTCATAGATTTACAATTAGAAAGTCAGTTCAAATGTCGCCATAGATTTATAATCAGAAAGTCAGTTCAAATGTCGCCATAGATTTACAATCAGAAAGTCAGTTCAAATGTTGCCATAGATTTATAATCAGAAAGTCATTTCAAATGTTGTCATAGATTTACAATTAGAAAGTCAGTTCAAATGTCGCCATAGATTTACAATCAGAAAGTCAGTTCAAATGTCGCCATAGATTTACAATCAGAAAGTCAGTTCAAATGTCGTCATAGATTTACAATCAGAAAGTCAGTTCAAATGTTGTCATAGATTTATAATCAGAAAGTCATTTCAAATGTCGTCATAGATTTACAATCAGAAAGTCAGTTCAAATGTCGTCATAGATTTACAATCAGAAAGTCAGTTCAAATGTTGTCATAGATTTATAATCAGAAAGTCAGTTCAAATGTCGTCATAGATTTACAATCAGAAAGTCAGTTCAAATGTCGCCATAAATTTATAATCAGAAAGTCAGTTCAAATGTCGTCATAGATTTATAATCAGAAAGTCAGTTCAAATGTCGTCATAGATTTACAATCAGAAAGTCAGTTCAAATGTCGCCATAGATTTATAATCAGAAAGTCATTTCAAATGTTGTCATAGATTTACAATCAGAAAGTCAGTTCAAACGTTGTCATAGATTTACAGTAAGAGAGTGAGTTCAAATGTCGTCATAGATTTATAATCAGAAAGTCAGTTCAAATGTCGCCATAGATTTACAATCAGAAAGTCAGTTCAAATGTCGCCATAGATTGATAATCAGAAAGTCATTTCAAATGTTGTCATAGATTTATAATCAGAAAGTCAATTCAAATGTCGCCATAGATTTACAATCAGAAAGTCAATTCAAATGTCGCCATAGATTTATAATCAGAAAGTCAGTTCAAATGTCGTCATAGATTTACAATCAGAAAGTCATTTCAAACGTTGTCATAGATTTACAGTAAGAGAGTGAGTTCAAATATCATTATGGATTTACAGTAAGAGAGTGAGTTCAAATGTTGTCATAGATTTACAATCAGAAAGTCACTTCAAATGTTGTCATAGATTTACAATCAGAAAGTCAGTTCAAATGTTGTCATAGATTTACAGTAAGAGAGTGAGTTCAAATGTCGCCATAGATTTACAATCAGAAAGTCAATTCAAATGTCGCCATAGATTTACAATCAGAAAGTCAGTTCAAATGTCGCCATAGATTTATAATCAGAAAGTCAGTTCAAATGTTGTCATAGATTTATAATCAGAAAGTCATTTCAAACGTTGTCATAGATTTACAGTAAGAGAGTGAGTTCAAATATCCTTATGGATTTACAGTAAGAGAGTGAGTTCAAATGTTGTCATAGATTTACAATCAGAAAGTCAATTCAAATGTCGCCATAGATTTATAATCAGAAAGTCATTTCAAACGTTGTCATAGATTTACAGTAAGAGAGTGAGTTCAAATATCATTATGGATTTACAGTAAGATAGTGAGTTCAAATGTTGTCATAGATTTACAATCAGAAAGTCAATTCAAATGTCGCCATAGATTTATAATCAGAAAGTCATTTCAAACGTTGTCATAGATTTACAGTAAGAGAGTGAGTTCAAATATCATTATGGATTTACAGTAAGAGAGTGAGTTCAAATGTCGTCATAGATTTACAATCAGAAAGTCAATTCAAATGTTGTCATAGATTTACAATCAGAAAGTCAATTCAAATGTCGTCATAGATTTACAATCAGAAAGTCAGTTCAAATGTTGTCATAGATTTATAATCAGAAAGTCAATTCAAATGTTGTCATAGATTTACAATCAGAAAGTCAATTCAAATGTCGTCATAGATTTACAATCAGAAAGTCAATTCAAATGTTGTCATAGATTTACAATCAGAAAGTCAGTTCAAATGTCGCCATAGATTTACAATCAGAAAGTCAATTCAAATGTTGTCATAGATTTACAATCAGAAAGTCAATTCAAATGTTGTCATAGATTTACAATCAGAAAGTCAGCTCATATGTTGCCATAGATTTATAATCAGAAAGTCAATTCAAATGTTGTCATAGATTTACAATCAGAAAGTCAGTTCAAATGTTGTCATAGATTTACAATTAGAAAGTCAATTCAAATGTCGCCATAGATTTATAATCAGAAAGTCAGTTCAAATGTCGTCATAGATTTACAATCAGAAAGTCAGTTCAAATGTCGTCATAGATTTACAGTAAGAGTGACAGTTTAGATGTAGTTCTTGACTTGCGAATTACTTAAGTTTGACTTTCCTATTTTTTACAGTATATCATGTCTGTTGACCGACGAAAACTCAATGAAGTGTTATTATCAGGTAAAAGATATATTTCTTGGTCTTATCAGTTAAGTTTGTAAACTATTTGGTGAAGTTCACAATTACATATGTAAAGAATTTAACAATAACACCTGTAGGTATTTGGCCCATGAGACAATCTCTATTTCCATGGAAATTTGATTTTCGTTGTAGTTTAGAACTTCTGAATAACTTCTGAATATGAAAAAGCTCAAGTCATTGATAATATTTCCAAGAGATACTACCTGTTCTGTGCTTGTATTTGCTTTGTGTATGATTTGATATATATCATATAGAACATATTTAACAGCTTACAGAAGGACTTACTGGTGAGGTATTAACTATGTACTGGTACCTCAGGTTAATGAATATGGTCTCCACAATTTTTGTTTGTTCCCCTAGCTAAGAATGTTCTATATTTTTCCTTTTCTAAAAAGATCTGTGTGTTTCATGTTTTCTATTCACTTTTTAGCTGCTGAGGAATACCCAAATGTTAAAATGCACTTCAGTCAGAAACTGATTTCCTGTGATATAAAGACCGGGAATCTGGAATTAAAAAGGTAATTATTGATATGTGTAATTCATTCTATCTACATTGTTTGACATGACATATATACACTGTAGTATACTACATCCTTACATTGTTTGACATGACATATATACACTGTAGTATATCCTTACATTGTTTGACATGACATATATACACTGTAGTATACTATATCCTTACATCGTTTGACATGACATATATACACTGTAGTATACTATATCCTTACATTGTTTGACATGACATATATACACTGTAGTATACTATATCCTTACATTGTTTGACATGACATATATACACTGTAGTATACTATATCCTTACATTGTTTGACATGACATATATACACTAGTATACTATATCCTTACATTGTTTGACATGACATATATACACTGTAGTATACTATATCCTTACATTGTTTGACATGACATATATACACTGTAGTATACTATATCCTTACATTGTTTGACATGACATATATACACTGTAGTATACTATATCTATATACATGACTTGTTCGATTTTGATTTAATTACCTGGTTACCCTACTAGTTTTATATCTCTATACATTTTCATCTTCTTTATCAAAGTCACCAGTTAGATACAACAGTCAAACATTTTCATATTCTACATCAAGGTCACCAGTTAGATACAACAGTCAAACATTTTCATCTTCTTTATCAAAGTCACCAGTTTGATACAACAGTCAAACATTTTCATATTCTACATCAAGGTCACCAGTTAGATACAACAGTCAAACATTTTCATATTCTACATCAAGGTCACCAGTTAGATACAACAGTCAAACATTTTCATATTCTACATCAAGGTCACCAGTTAGATACAACAGTCAAACATTTTCATATTCTACATCAAGGTCACCAGTTAGATACAACAGTCAAACATTTTCATATTCTACATCAAGGTCACCAGTTAGATACAACAGTCAAACATTTTCATATTCTACATCAAGGTCACCAGTTAGATACAACAGTCAAACATTTTCATATTCTGCATCAAGGTCACCAGTTAGATACAACAGTCAAACATTTTCATATTCTACATCAAGGTCACCAGTTAGATACAACAATCAAACAGTTTCATTTCATTTTGGAATTTTGCATGAAGTTACAAAATATCACAGTAGAATTAAATGTAAATGGATTTGGCCACAGTTTTGGTTTTCATAAGATTCTGTTACTCATAATCTAAATACCACTACCTGTTTTAGGCAGTCAATAGTACTGGTTATGCAGGAGTGGAAACTTGTTGGGGTGACCAGTGACGTGGTACCGACTGTGGCTAATATGTAAATAGTAGTGTAGACGGAAGACACATATAATCCTGTTTTTAGCAGTACCCTTGATTGAAAGTGAAATATTCTACTTTAACTTAGCATTATATACCATTAAACAAAAACTGTTTAAATAAAATCTTCCTAGTTAAAAATCCCTACCAAAGAAACGTGTGTCTGGGATATTCAGTTATACATGTTCATACATCTGCGAATACATGAACATGTTAAAAACAGCTGTTTCTGTTTATAAATGACATGGAATATGGTTTTACAGGCTTTATGCAAGAGATTTTTTAATAATTCCGGCTTGTCAGATTCAGAGTTGATATAAAATGATTTTGTGACAGAGGTATTTATGCACATAAATATGAATCATGTATTCATTTCCATGTATTTGTACATTGTAGACAGTGACACATACACCAGGATTATGCAGATATCCAGGACCAGTTAATTAAAATATGAATTCAGCAGTAAAAGCTTCTAAATTAAGTGATTTGAAAGATTTCACGTGTTGAGAATCCTTTACTCTTTCAATGTGAATTTCTATAACATGCACACACTTTGACTGGCCATATATGGTACGTAAATGTTAGGATAGTATTTGCATACACAATTTTTTGTACATAAACTTTTCAGAGTACAAGAATGAATTTTTAAAACATAATTTGCAACAACGAAATTATCTCCTAGGGAGGATGGAATGGCTGGTTTATATGTATAGATGTATGTAGTGTGGATGTGTGTGCACATGTGAAGCAAGCTGTTGTACATGTCAAAACAGTGGTCCCTAAACACATTCTGTTTTGTTTTCTTTCTGATAACATCAGATTTCAAACAGAAATTGAACATTAAATACCTGTAGGTATCACATACACAAAAGCTTCATAGTATCACAAGTAATGATTATCATTCCATTTCATTGTGGTCTGTCTGGAGGGGTTGTCTGGAAAGAGATATCACTGCTTATCCCTTTTTTACCACCACTTATTCTCTGGTTATCCCTTCTCCCACCACTCCAGTCTCTGGTTATCCCTTCTCCCACCACTCCAGTCTCTGGTTATCCCTTCTCCCACCACTCCAGTCTCTGGTTATCCCTTCTCCCACCACTCCAGTCTCTGGTTATCCCTTCTCCCACCACTCCAGTCTCTGGTTATCCCTTCTCCCACCACTCCAGTCTCTGGTTATCCCTTCTCCCACCACTCCAGTCTCTAGTTATCCCTTCTCCCACCACTCCAGTCTCTGGTTATCCCTTCTCCCACCACTCCAGTCTCTGGTTATCCCTTCTCCCACCACTCCAGTCTCTGGTTATCCCTTCTCCCACTACTCCAGTCTCTGGTTATCCCTTCTCCCACCACTCCAGTCTCTGGTTATCCTTTCTCCCACCACTCCAGTCTCTGGTTATCCCTTCTACCACCACTCCAGTCTCTAGTTATCCCTTCTCCCACCACTCCAGTCTCTAGTTATCCCTTCTCCCACCACTCCAGTCTCTGGTTATCCCTTCTACCACCACTCCAATCTCTGGTTATCCTTTCTCCCACCACTCCAGTCTCTGGTTATCCCTTCTACCACCACTCCAGTCTCTGGTTATCCCTTCTCCCATCACTCCTGTCTCTGGTTATCCCTACTCTCACCACTCCAGTCTCTGGTTATCCCTTCTCCCACCACTCCAGTCTCTGGTTATCCCTTCTCCCATCACTCCTGTCTCTGGTTATCCCTTCTCCCTCAGTCTCTGGTTATCCCTTCTCCCACCACTCCAGTTTCTGGTTATCCCTTCTCCCACCACTCCAGTATCTGGTTATCCCTTCTCCCACCACTTGAGTCTCTGGTTGAAATGAATAAAGTTGTGACATGTGTAGTCGTATCATAGCAGGAAAGTTGAATATCCTTATTACCAAAGTAATACTTTGATGTCACAAGGCATGGCACCTCGTTTTGCATTAAAAATATACATATTCACTGGACTAAGCAAAAGGGAACGGGGCCAGTTTTTATGGAGTCTGTGTGCCCAGACAGATAGGATACTGTTGATGATGGAGTCTGTGTGCTCAGATAGATAGGATACTATTGACTACATTCATTGTTACATTTTTAAGACTGAAATATGGCATTATGAAAAATTGTGGCCTAAACCCTTTTGAAATATGTTATTCTTGCATGGATCTTGTATTTCATGGATATAAACTAAAGTACTTTTTGAATCAAATTGCACTCTGTTGTGTTGTGAACTTGCTTTAAAAATATCTCATCTTGAACATAGATATATTGGTAGCAGAGATTTCTGAAAAGAAATATTTTATGATTAAATATGATTTGTAGTGTTTTATCGCAGTTGAACATTTTATTTCAGTAAAGATGGGGAGACAATGAAATTATGTGTTGACCTGATCATTGGGAATGATGGCGCATTTTCAGCTGTCCGACAACAAATGATGAAGGATACTCTCCTCAACTATGAGCAGACTTACATACCGCATGGATACATGGAGCTTTGTATCCCTCCCAACTCTTCCGGGCAGGTGAGCTCACTTTGAAAGGTTCCTTTTTATATGTCAGTAGAAAACTTTTTAATAAAGTTAGGTACTTAAGAGATGTGTGCAAATATATAAACATGGAGAATCAATAATATATTAATAATTTTACAACATGATTCAATAATTTTACAACATGAATCAATAATTTTACAACATGATTCAATAATTTTACAACATGATTCAATAATTTTACAACATATATCAATAATTTTACAACATATATCAATAATTTTACATTTTGAATCAACAATTTTACAACATGAATCAATAATTTTATTTTACAACATATATCAATAATTTTACATTTTGAATCAACAATTTTACAACATGAATCAATAATTTTATTTTACAACATATATCAATAATTTTACATTTTGAATCAATAATTTTACAACAAGAATCAATAATTTATAACAAATTACACTAATTTTACAAAAAATATCAATAATTTTTACAACATGATTTAAAAATACCTGCTTTTAAGATTAACTCATTATTTAAATCTGTCTGTTTTGCTCAGTGATAGAATTATAAGATTTCAAATTATATGATGGTGATTGATTCAAATCACTCTACCACCACGTTCTGCCATCTGTCCATCATCTATCTGTACACAGTTATTGTTTACACAACAAATACTGTAATATCAATTTACAGAAATTTATTTATAAGTTTTGCATATATAAAGGGTGCCTGTCACCTTAGCAGTTACCTCCCTTGGACCTGACAGGACATAGCTGTGAGCTATGGACCTCGTACTGCTAAAGTATAGCAAGGTGCTGAAAAGCTAAGGCCAACAACTCGAGGTGAACATGACTTGGAACTACGGCTGACCAAAAGCTCATGGATACCATAGCTTGGTCCTCAAAGAATGTCCAGGAGTCGGCCAGGGTTGGGAGTTACATCAATTAAGCAATAGGATTCAACATATTGTCTTATCTATGGCTGTATTGAGTTGATGTAGACAGTCCAGCTTACCCCAGGTTCTGTAGTTGGATTGACCGATTTGGGGGGTACAGCAGTAAGCTGGCAACATTATATAATTAATAGTCCATGTGATGTGTTATTATATGGTACCAGTTTACTGCCATAGGCCCATAAAGTGTAGCCAAGCACCCACAGTGAACAGCAAAAAAAAAAAAGGTCCATCGCCAGGCCAAGATTTGGGTAAAAACCTTAGTCAAGGCCATGAGAGTAGATGGATGTGCTCCGGCAAACCTTCGGTTCTGGATTGTGAAATTGGCAGTCTGGGGGTGTATAGAAGAATACTGGAGGCAATAATAGGCCATGTGATATGTTAGTACTACCACCAGGTTACTGCAGCAGGCCCCCCCAAACAGTGTGTCCCACAGTGGACAGTAAAGAGTCTTGAGTCCACTAGGCCTGGGTTTGAATCATGACTTACCCTGAGCCATAAGAGTAGATGTTGCGTTCCAGCTAACTCTTGGTTCTGAGGTGTGTGTGAAATTGACCGACTTGGGGTATATAGCAGCAGACTGGTAGCCATAATAGTAAATGTGGTATGCTATAACACACTACCACTGCAATAGTCCCAAATCTTCAGAATGCAGTAGAATGAAATTGATAGATTGCCTGAGAAAGAAACTATTCAACTGACCATGGCATGGTCAACCAAGGGAGAACTGAGAAAATGAAAAGCAACTTATCAGAGGTGAGATATCGGTGGCAGCAGTGGGGTGGAGGATGGTACGTCTCTAAGATCTGGTGGTCAGAACATAATGGCCCTTAACTACTGGTGTTAGTAATGTGAATAGGTCAGACAATCAGCTGTTCTGATTGGATCCCAGAAATTCCCTTTATCTGGATAGTAAATTCTTTAATGAAGTGTGAAAGGAGGGGGTAATTTCTTAATAGTGGTCTGGGCTGTAGGCTAAACTAACACCAGATAGCTTGTTGAGATAAATGTAATTAGATGGTTGCCCTGGGGCATGTCCTGTCTGGGTACCATAACATGCAGCTAACAGACCTTGTCCACAGTTGAACTGTGACCTTATATTTACATGTCAGTAAGGTGTAGTAAATTCTATAAAACTGCCTTTCAATGTAGTGTGTATGTT
The DNA here is from genome assembly GCF_031769215.1 of Ylistrum balloti. NCBI lineage: Eukaryota > Metazoa > Mollusca > Bivalvia > Pectinida > Pectinidae > Ylistrum > Ylistrum balloti. The sequence goes on along the minus strand of NW_026782752.1, from coordinate 131,804 downwards.
GGAAGGTGATAGACATGGAGAGCTGATATCTCCCTGACTTTGAGGTAATGTTTAGTTAGCTCCGAGGTGACCCCGACTGTAATGACAAAGCGATGGGGCATGGTCATTAAGATGGCAGGCTGGCCTCTCTATATGCTGTGTAAACCTGCCTAATATTTCATATTAGACTTGAATTATTGCTAGTATTGAAGCATTACTGGGTGAATGTTTTTCAAACCATATACAGGTTTCATTTGCTCCCTAGTTTTGCCCTTTTGGTTTTGGGATGAATCAGAAAAAACATCAAACCATGGTGGGTGTCAAGATCCCTCTTGGATTTCTTGTTATCACAGAAACATCATATAGCCATAGTGTTTTATCCATTGTCGTGCACTGTCCACCATCTGCTGTGCATAAACTTTCTATTCAAATGACTTCTTCTCTTTAACCAAAATCCCATAGTGCTGATATTGGCCTGTGGCATGCTGGGATGAAGGGGTACTAAGTTTGTTAAAATGAATGACCTTGACCCATTTTCAAGGTCAGAGGGGTCAAATGTGTTCAAATCTTTTCCCAATAACCAAAAGGCCAAGGGTGCTGATATTGATCCTGTTCCATTATTGAATGTAGGGCTACCAAGTTTGTTCAAAATTAATGACTTTGACCCACTTTCAAGGTCAACAGGGTTAAATATGTGAAATTTCTTTCAAAGACTTCTTCTCAATAACAAAAAGGTCCAGGCTGTCGATATTGGTTCTTTAATATAAGTAGATGAAGGGCTATGGATTTGTTCAAATAATTGACATTGACCTATATTCAAGATCTCTTGGGTTTAGTGAGTTGAAATCTTAAAATTTCTTTTTCAACAAGCAATAGTTTTGGAGTAATGGCATTTGTGTTGTAGAATGTATAAAGAATGTGAGTTTGCAAAAAATGTTTTTATGAGCCAACAGTGTAATCTATGTTAGCTGTATAGTAGTTGAGCAATTTATTTTAGGCCTTCTTGTCCTCTTCATATATAGGTCTTTATCATCAGGTGACCGTTAAGACCAGTAGACCTTTTGTTAATTAAAGTGTTTTGTTACATTGACAAATAACTCTATAAAAATTTGGATACCTAGACATCCATCACTTATACATGTGCTTAAGGATATATCAAGTGCTTCAGTATTTTTCACTTTTGTGTTACATTTATAAAAAACATATGAAATTATAAGAGTTGTTGTTTAGAAACAATGTTCCTTGCTATTAGAAAGGTGTATGAAGTTTGTTTTTGTTGTATATGATAGTTTAATATGGGAATGAACTATCTCCACATTTGGCCGAGGAATGAGTTTATGATGATTGCCCTGCCAAACCAAGACAAGAGCTTTACAGCAACACTCTTCATGCCTTTTGATATCTTCAACGGCATCAGTTCTGGAGAGGAAGCTATGGGTTTCTTTCGGGAGAAGTTTCCAGATTCCATTCCTCTGATTGGAGAGTAGGTTCAAAGATACATCCAAGTATTTTACATAAGAGATTTGACTACTGTGTGTAGATGTCAGTTAAGTCTCTACATATCACAATCTTAAATGACTCTTCAGTTTACATGTTTTCTTTCCCTGTCATTTTCTGTATCACATGTTATTGTGTAAGTGACTGAGCATCTTTTTAGGAAACTTTCTTGATTGTGCTGAGAACTTCAATCATAAAAACATACATTTGTGGTGTTAATTAAGTAGTGAATGTAGTATATGACAAACTCTTTACATTTTAATAATAGTCATTGATGACTTTTAGGTTGAAAATTATGGAAAAATCATTTTTTATTAAGTACAGCAGATATTAAATTAAGTTGTTACCGTGATTGTTAATGTTAAGTTCATGTAAGAGATAAATATGCTGATATTTCAATATTTCAGAGAAGCCATTAAAGAGACCTTCAGGAAAAATAAGGCGTTGCCCATGGTTTCTATCAAAGTAAGAGACTGTTACTTACTGATGGGAAGTACCATTTACATATGTGTCTTAATATGTAGACTGTTTTACACTCATTCCCAGATATGTGTCTTAATATGTAGACTGTTTTACACTCATTCCCAGATATGTGTCTTAATATGCAGACTGTTTTACACTCATTCCCAGATATGTGTCTTAATCTGTAGACTGTTTTACACTCATTCCCAGATATGTGTCTTAATCTGTAGACTGTTTTACACTCATTCCCAGATATGTGTCTTAATATGTAGACTGTTTTACACTCATTCCCAGATATGTGTCTTAATATGTAGACTGTTTTACACTCATTCCCAGATATGTGTCTTAATCTGTAGACTGTTTTACACTCATTCCCAGATATGTGTCTTAATCTGTAGACTGTTTTACACTCATTCCCAGATATGTGTCTTAATATGTAGACTGTTTTACACTCATTCCCAGATATGTGTCTTAATCTGTAGAATGTTATACAGACTCATTCCCAGATATGTGTCTTAATCTGTAGACTGTTTTACACTCATTCCCAGATATGTGTCTTAATATGTAGAATGTTTTACACTCATTCCCAGATATGTGTCTTAATCTGTAGACTGTTTTACACTCATTCCCAGATATGTGTCTTAATATGTAGACTGTTTTACACTCATTCCCAGATATGTGTCTTAATCTGTAGAATGTTATACACTCATTCCCAGATATGTGTCTTAATATGTAGACTGTTTTACACTCATTCCCAGATATGTGTTTTAATCTGTAGACTGTTTTACACTCATTCCCAGATATGTGTCTTAATATGTAGACTGTTTTACACTCATTCCCAGATATGTGTTTTAATCTGTAGACTGTTTTACACTCATTCCCAGATATGTGTCTTAATATGTAGACTGTTTTACACTCATTCCCAGATATGTGTCTTAATCTGTAGAATGTTATACACTCATTCCCAGATATGTGTCTTAATATGTAGACTGTTTTACACTCATTCCCAGATATGTGTTTTAATCTGTAGACTGTTTTACACTCATTCCCAGATATGTGTTTTAATCTGTAGACTGTTTTACACTCATTCCCAGATATGTGTCTTAATCTGTAGACTGTTTTACACTCATTCCCAGATATGTGTCTTAATATGTAGAATGTTTTACACTCATTCCCAGATATGTGTCTTAATCTGTAGACTGTTTTACACTCATTCCCAGATATGTGTCTTAATCTGTAGAATGTTATACACTCATTCCCAGATATGTGTCTTAATCTGTAGACTGTTTTACACTCATTCCCAGATATGTGTCTTAATATGTAGAATGTTTTACACTCATTCCCAGATATGTGTCTTAATCTGTAGACTGTTTTACACTCATTCCCAGATATGTGTCTTAATATGTAGACTGTTTTACACTCATTCCCAGATATGTGTCTTAATCTGTAGAATGTTATACACTCATTCCCAGATATGTGTCTTAATATGTAGACTGTTTTACACTCATTCCCAGATATGTGTTTTAATCTGTAGACTGTTTTACACTCATTCCCAGATATGTGTCTTAATATGTAGACTGTTTTACACTCATTCCCAGATATGTGTTTTAATCTGTAGACTGTTTTACACTCATTCCCAGATATGTGTCTTAATATGTAGACTGTTTTACACTCATTCCCAGATATGTGTCTTAATCTGTAGAATGTTATACACTCATTCCCAGATATGTGTCTTAATATGTAGACTGTTTTACACTCATTCCCAGATATGTGTTTTAATCTGTAGACTGTTTTACACTCATTCCCAGATATGTGTTTTAATCTGTAGACTGTTTTACACTCATTCCCAGATATGTGTCTTAATCTGTAGACTGTTTTACACTCATTCCCAGATATGTGTCTTAATATGTAGAATGTTTTACACTCATTCCCAGATATGTGTCTTAATCTGTAGACTGTTTTACACTCATTCCCAGATATGTGTCTTAATATGTAGAATGTTTTACACTCATTCCCAGATATGTGTCTTAATCTGTAGACTGTTTTACACTCATTCCCAGATATGTGTCTTAATATGTAGAATGTTTTACACTCATTCCCAGATATGTGTCTTAATCTGTAGACCGTTTTACACTCATTCCCAGATATGTGTTTTAATCTGTAGACTGTTTTACACTGGGATAAACATAGATTTGAGTGGTATGTTTCAATGACTACACAGGATAGTAACAATTGATTCTGTGCCGTCTTGTACACTGCATTCATCAGTACTGGTATGCTTGACTTTGGTCATTTGTCTGATGAAGGTCAGTTCCTTACCATCTTGTACACTACGTACATCAGTGATAGTACACTCCACACTGTTCATTTGTCTGACAAATGTTGATTATTGATTACACATATAAGTATGTACTGTTATATTGTCTACAGACATATTTCTGTTTCAGTGTTCACCATACCATGTTGGGGGTAAGACAGTCATCATGGGTGATGCCGCCCATGCCATGGTTCCCTTTTATGGACAGGGTATGAATGCGGTAAGATCAGGTTTTCAGCATTCTCAATACTCCAGGGGTTACATTAATTTTCGCTCTCTGCACCCCTGGATCCATCCTCGCTAACTCCAGGGGTTAGAATCACTTTCACTCTCTGCACCCGTTGAACCATCCTTGATACTCCAGGGGTTACAATCACTTTTGTTCTCTGCACTCCTGGAACATGTCATGGCAAAATTGAAAACACCAGTGAAATAATTTGATTGGCTCCAGGAGAAAAAAAAACTGTCCAATCACAGGCTGATATGCCCCTTTTGAAGATTATAAAGGCGTGATACCCAACTTGAAAGCCATTAAACTATAACATTATTTGACTTTGAGATTTGTTTGTACATCAAAGGATCAAACTAGCCTTTTTGTCTTGTCTACAAGATGATGCCCATGGAACCTACAACTCTGCCATGAGCAAAAGTGCAAGTGTATTCAATATTCATGAGTTTTGTTATGAGTGAACTCTAATAAACTGATCAATGTGATCAACAAAGCAACAACACTTTAAATCATAGCAATATTGTCGTGGGAGGATCTGTTAGTTGTCATATCCAAGGACTCCTGTTCTGTAAGTTGTCATATCCAAGGACTCCTGTTCTGTAAGTTGTCATATCCAAGGACTCCTGTTCTGTAAGTTGTCATATCCAAGGACTTCTGTTCTGTAAGTTGTCATATCCAAGGACTCCTGTTCTGTAAGTTGTCATATCCAAGGACTCCTGTTCTGTAAGTTGTCATATCCAAGGACTCCTGTTCTGTAAGTTGTCATATCCAAGGACTCCTGCTCTGTAAGTTGTCATATCCAAGTACTTCTGCTCTGTAAGTTGTCATATCCAAGTACTCCTGCTCTGTAAGTTGTCATATCCAAGTACTCCTGCTCTGTAAGTTGTCATATCCAAGTACTTCTGCTCTGTAAGTTGTCATATCCAAGGACTCCTGCTCTGTAAGTTGTCATATCCAAGTACTTCTGCTCTGTAAGTTGTCATATCAAAGTACTTCTGCTTTGTTGTTGGAATACTTCAAGGTTTAGAGAATTAGTGAAGATGAAATACATGATAAGCAGAACTAACAATTTGCCGAGATAAATTATATTCAACATTTCATTATGTGCCTGTATATGTTACATCTGTATACTTGTATTTTCAGGGATTTGAAGACTGTATTGTGTTCAATGACAAACTTAATGAGTATAATGATGATTTTGGTAAGTTTTACATATATAAAATAGGTTGTATCTGTGTTACTTTGATTAAAAGGCTCACAAATTATATTTTTTATGATAAGGTCAGAGATTTTTTTTTCTCAACACTTGTGAATATTATAGATTTTTTTTCCCCATACTGTTGTTGATATTGTAGGCTGCCAATTGTAATACTGATGGTGTCAGCGATGTTTTCTGTACTCTTCCTAGATAATGTTTGTATAATGTACAGACACAGTAAACACAAGTGTAATGGGATCACTCGTAAGTAACAAAGCATCATATAAAGCAAATGTTTCCTTACAACCATTGATATATTTTACTGTCTACATTTCTCTGGAGTATTTGTGTAAAATTATCAAGAGATCATCTCCATTTTCATAGACATACAGATGGTCAGATAAAGATAGCTCTATATGTGTAGGGTTTGGCAGTATGAATACTTAATTATGACTAAGCCTATCTGTTACCTTTATTAGATGCTGCCTTGAAAGCCTATACCGAGTACAGAAAACCTGATGCACAGGCTATCAATGATTTGGCCATGTACAACTATGTTGAGGTGTGTAGTATTATCAAAGGTTTTTAATGTTAGTAAAGCTTATTTATTGTGAATCTCAGGACAAGAAAATATGGAAACATTTACTCTTATACTTAAAATTCTCCTGGTAGTTCTATGCTGTGAGATAAATGTAATTATTGTGAGTGTTATTATGAATTACACCAGTAGAATTAAAAAGCTGTGTCTATCAGTATATCATAAATGTATCTTTATGTATATAGCTGTATATATCTGTATATATCTGTGTATATATCTGTATGTATATATCTGTGTATATATCTGTGTATATATCTGTATGTATATATCTGTATGGGGAGACCTGTAATAATATTGACATATATATTTCCCAGATGAGGAAGTCTGTGAACTCTAAGATGTTTTTGCTGAGGAAGAAGCTGGATAACTTTCTTTACAGACTTTTCCCCAACACCTGGATCCCTCTATATACTATGGTATGGTGTTCCACACTAGATTCTACTGAAGTTAGATATTGAATCATTTGACCTGTGTTAGATGTAATTTTAAAGTATTTGACCTTTGATTGATTGTTTCAAGTAACAAGTCTGATCTGCTGTTTAACCTCAGAAATTTTAACTTTGTAGGTGTCTTTTTCAAGAACGCGGTACCATCAGTGTATTATGCGACGGGAATGGCAGGACAAGGCTAGTATCAAATTAGTAGATTATACATGTAACAACCTCGAAATCTATTCAGGTGTAAGAATTGATGTCCCATAGGATCATATAAGCATCCTAAGGTGGTTCTCAACTTTTTCAGGATACCAAGTGTTATAGAGCTTTATTAGATTATTAAGCATTAAACTGTTATGGTATTGTATTTATAGTTGATATAAATGACAGAGCTTTTCAGTTAGGCATCATTTTGTGTGCTTGCCATTTCCATGCCAACATTAATGAGATTGAAATGTGCTGCATTTGTTAGTTTTTATTTTGGCATTGCCATGAATTTACAAATATAGTGATTGAATCGGAATGAAAGGTGGAAACTACTGAACTTGGTTTCAAAGCAGTAAATTGCTGTATTGCTAATTTCCTGCTGCAGGATATAGAAATAAAAGACTAAACATATTTCATATATGAGATGTCAAACCACTTATAGATTGTTGTTTATTTACATAATAGACCATCAAAAAAGTGATTGTTTAAAGTTGAAGTTTGTTGTTCATAAGTAAAAATTGTCCACCAGTCAATAAACCGTATGAAAATACCAACATGTCAACATAATCATAATCCAAACTGAACTTCAATAAAACTAGGATGAGATATGAACAAAAGAAAGATTTACATGTAGACAGGAAGAGACTCCTGCAAAAGTACACGGAGAATAAGTGAAGGTATTTAGAGACTATTTGCTTCATTGACAACACCCAACATGTTAGATTAGAATTATAGATGGATTTCAATACTGTATATATCTACTCTATCGCTTTTAATGTTAGTATCAAAGCTATTTATGTACATTACATACAACAAGGTTCTATTTTGTATCAATAGTAATGATATATAGTATCATATTGAACATGCAAATATAGTGTATGAACTCATATTACAATATTGGTCAACTCTGTGAAATGAATGTACACACATTTTTACATTCTTTATACGATTTCAGATGCTGACAACATCTCTCAACATTGGTTGTGTAGTATTGGGATTGTCCATCATAGTGTTTGGCCAACGTATGCTCACCAAAGAACGATCATTTCTGATGACGTTGATGGAGGACGTAACTGGAAATGTTAAGTCAGCATTGGGTCCATGGATACAACACTAAGGTTTTACAGGATCTTTGTATTGACTCAGATGATGAATAACGTGTGCTGGGAATTATCAAGCATTGAACTGTTGTGCTGAATGTCAAGTGTTGATGATGTCTTCAAACCATTATTTTTTTCATGTATTGCTCTATGGATGAGTTTTCTATAGTAAACACGACACTGAAAGGTATTGGAAACCAATATATGAATGACGTTTGTTAACATCTCTACTGACTTGTGACAGCTGGATGCCTGTTAACATCTCTACTGACTTGTGACAGATGTGGGTGATGCTTGTTAACATCTCTACTGACTTGTGACAGATGTGGGTGATAGTATCACTACTGACTTGTGACAGATGTGGGTGATGCTTGTTAACATCTCTACTGATTTGTGACAGATGTGGGTGATGCTTGTTAACATCTCTACTGACTTGTGACAGATGTGGGTGATGCTTGTTAACATCTCTACTGACTTGTGACAGATGTGGGTGATGCTTGTTAACATCTCTACTGACTTGTGAAAGATGTGGGTGATGCTTGTTAACATCTCTACTGACTTGTGACAGATGTGGTTGATGCTTGTTAACATCTCTACTGGCTTGTGATAGATGTGGGTGATGCTTGTTAACATCTCTACTGACTTGTGACAGATGTGGGTGATAGTATCACTACTGACTTGTGACAGATGTGGGTGATGCTTGTTAACATCTCTACTGACTTGTGACAGATGTGGGTGATAGTATCACTACTGACTTGTGACAGATGTGGGTGATAGTATCACTACTAGGTACTACGTATGAGAGTGCTGTATGGTATATATCATCAGCATTGTAGAAATGTTTAAATCTTGTATTGTTCAGTGTCTTTTTCAAATTATATGTTAATTCTCTTTCTTGATATGAACTGTAGTTGTTTTACAACAAACCCTGGTTGTCTTCGTGAACTGTGAGTGTGCTCCATCTAACCACTGGTTCTCTCCCTTGTTTCTTTTTCAAGGAATTTGCCAAATTTTTATATAATTGTAAAAACTTCAAATTGTTTTTTACAAATTGGCATTTACAGTGTATTTGTACTTTTAACTCTATTGGAGAACAGAAGAGACATGAACAAGCTTGATAAAATCTTGATTATGATTTGGTGATAGGTACTACTTAACTGTCCCATATTATTTGTAGGACAACATGAGCAAATCAGATTTATGTACATGAATTAAAGCTTCATTAAAAATCAGTTTGGTCACCAGCAAATGTGGTTTTATTTACAGGACGGGGGATTTGAACAAACTGTACATGTGGCAATTTAATGTATGTTTTAACATGTATGAAAATATCTGACAAATTCATAGGCAAGAGCGAAATTTACGCAGTTGATGGTTTTCATATATTTAGTGTAATTTCCCCCAAGTTAAAATTTCCACATTTACAGTATACAAATATGATTGTTGTAAGTTAAGTTTTGTCAGTATACAATACATTATTATTTTTGGTAAAGTATTGTCTATATAGATAGATTGTTGTTGAGAAATGTGCCAATTTAACTAAAGCATTTCAGTTTTCAAGTAAACTGTACATAACAATCAAAGTAAAATTTATATTTATAAATAATGAAATATTCTTTTACATGTATGAATTATATTTTCCTTATTGTTGAGTTTTCCCACCGGATCACTCGGATTATAAAACATCACCAGATATCTGATTGAATCGTGGCCGACATTTATTGTAGACACACTCTAGTTTTTTCAGTACGCATGCTCAGGGACCATACAGTACAAGTTGACGAGGGGGTAGTTATGAATAACTAGGAAAACACTACAAATATCTCTGATTTCTTACTGGTATCCTTGCTTTTACCTGATACATATTCAATGTATATAGTTTTCTATAGAGCTTTAAAACCTGCTGAATATTTCCAATGTTATAGACACAAACGCTTATGCAGTATATGTTGTGCTTAGTATATAAATGATTTGGCGAGATCAAACATAAGAACCATAAAGAGAGAAAAGACAGTAGTAGAATGTTGAATATGTTTCTTACGTCATTATTTGTCAATATATTAAGGTTGTATACAGTATTATTTACATGTAGTAATCTATTGATGTATAACTTTGTATTGTTATCATCAATTTAGGTCATGTTTTATTGTATAGAAAAACCATCAAGTGGAACCAGCCTGTACTTTTAACATTAAAGATGGTCAAAAACACTTCAATAGATATGTGTACATTCCATCAGTTATTTTTCCTAGTTATTACTACTGTGTATCAGTAACGCACTATCTGAATCCATTTGTTATAAATGATTTATACACCATGAATATCAGTAAGGAATTAACCTATAAAGCATAATATTTGTACCTCTTTCAGCAGAATAGGATTCAGTACAAGTTGTTTAATGAAACAGTTAATACTTGTTGACTTGCCCCTAGCCATGTCATCATTCTTTGTACCATTAATTACAAGCTATCTGTACACTTGAAGTCATTTCTCTCTGTTGTACATAGTTTCCTTGGTTGTTTTTTTAATTAGTTACTTTGTTGTTGGTTGTTTATGATGTACTTTGTCATATGATATGTCATTAAGATCAATCACTGTCCTTGAATATTTGCTGCCATTTACCATCCTCCTTTTAATTGACAGGCCATCCCATTTCCTATCGAGACAATATTTCAAGTTCTTTTATGCATTTCCACTTAAATTTAATTGTACTTCCTTTTAATACCATAGAGGAGTTGCTTTTCAGGTCGAAACGTCAATATCACTATAACAGAACATTGGTTTCCTTGTTCTAACTTGAAGTCTGTACGACCAATTCCACTCCAGACTTGTTCACTGCTTTTTTGTGCAGCAGAAGACCATTTGCTATTTTGGTGATTCAGAATTACTAAGGCTCTGTAGCTCATGCATGGTACGTCTTTGTTGTATGTGCAAAATTTAGATTCCAAGTTTAGATTACCTAAGTCGAAACAATTGTCATCTTTCCTATAAAAATCACTGTTTGAAGTCGATTTATAGTGAACCTGTTTGATCAGTAATATTTCAGCAGTAAGTAGCTGGGATGGACATGTACTTAGCAGGGATCAAATTTGACAAAGTTAAAGAAATGACCTTAAATTTGCTAAAACAAATGTTCAATTTCAGAAGGGTGGAATCTAAAAGAAATTCAATGCAAATTCCTTTACAGAACCAAAAGACTTCAGGTTCATTGTGGAGTGGATGAGTGCTTAAATATGCTGATCATAGTTTAAAGGTCAGTTTCAGCTGTATTTCTCTTAAAGACTCCTGAAGTGTTTGGTATTTTTTGATCTGATCCTAAATAGTAACTGCTTTAAGAACAAATAACTATACAGGTGAATGAATTTTGAATTAGAGTTAACAATTGCCTCCTGTTATTTGTTTTATACATCCATTTTGCCCTGTGTTAAAGAGTTTTTTACCATATTCTAAACTGTAGTAAGTTAATATGATTCTAGGTTTGCTTTATATTTTAGGGTGAGACAATCCATATATCATCTGTATAACATTTATGAATAGCTGTGTATCAGATTGTCTGTACTTAGATGGTAGCAAATCAGTAATATTGTTCTCATTGTGTCCGACAGAGAGTGGATATGTGACGATTGACACCTGTTGATTTGGTGTTCCTAGATGAATGGTGTAAGTGATAAATTGTAGATTGAACATATGATAGACAACATAGATTGAACAGTTGGTTGACAGTTTGTAGATTGAACAGTTGATGGACAATGTAGATTGAACAGTTGATGGACAACATAGATGGAACAGTTGATGGACAATGTAGATTGAACAGTTGGTTGACAGTTTGTAGATTGAATAGTTGATGGACAATGTAGATTGAACAGTTGATGGACAATGTAGATTGAACAGTTGATGAACAACATAGATGGAACAGTTGATGGACAATGTAGATTGAACAGTTGGTTGACAGTTTGTAGATTGAATAGTTGATGGACGATGTAGATTGAACAGTTGATGGACAATGTAGATTGAACAGTTGATGGACAATGTAGATTGAACAGTTGATGGACAATGTAGATTGAACAGTTGGTTGACAATGTAGAATGAACAGTTGATGGACAATGTAGATTGAACAGTTGGTTGACAGTTTGTAGATTGAACAGTTGATGGACGATGTAGATTGAACAGTTGATGGACAATGTAGATTGAACAGTTGATGGACAATGTAGATTGAACAGTTGGTTGACAGTTTGTAGATTGAACAGTTGATGGACGATGTAGATTGAACAGTTGATGGACAACATAGATGGAACAGTTGATGGACAACATAGATGGAACAGTTGATGGACAATGTAGATTGAACAGTTGGTTGACAGTTTGTAGATTGAATAGTTGATGGACGATGTAGATTGAACAGTTGATGGACGATGTAGATTGAACAGTTGATGGATGATGTAGATTGAACAGTTGATGGACAATGTAGATTGAACAGTTGATGGACAACATAGATTGAACAGTTGATGGACAATGTAGATTGAATAGTTGATGGACAACATAGATGGAACAGTTTGTTGGAAGTTTGTAGATTGAACAGTTGATGGACAATGTAGATTGAACAGTTGGTTGACAATGTAGAATGAACAGTTGATGGACAATGTAGATTGAACAGTTGGTTGACAGTTTGTAGATTGAACAGTTGATGGACGATGTAGATTGAACAGTTGATGGACGATGTAGATTGAACAGTTGATGGATGATGTAGATTGAACAGTTGATGGACGATGTAGATTGAACAGTTGATGGACAATGTAGATTGAATAATTGATGGACAACATAGATGGAACAGTTGATGGACAATGTAGATTGAACAGTTGATGGACAACATAGATGGAACAGTTGATGGACAATGTAGATTGAACAGTTGGTTGACAGTTTGTAGATTGAATAGTTGATGGACAATGTAGATTGAACAGTTGATGGACAATGTAGATTGAACAGTTGATGGACAATGTAGATTGAACAGCTGATGGACAATGTAGATTGAACAGTTGATGGACAACATAGATTGAACAGTTGATGGACGACGTAGATTGAACAGTTGATGGACAACATAGATTGAACAGTTTGTTGGAAGTTTGTAGATTGAACAGTTGATGGACAATGTAGATTGAACAGTTGATGGACGATGTAGATTGAACAGTTGATGGATGATGTAGATTGAACAGTTGATGGACAATGTAGATTGAACAGTTGATGGACAACATAGATTGAACAGTTGATGGACAATGTAGATTGAATAGTTGATGGACAACATAGATTGAACAGTTTGTTGGAAGTTTGTAGATTAAACAGTTGATGGACAATGTAGATTGAACAGTTGGTTGACAATGTAGAATGAACAGTTGATGGACAATGTAGATTGAACAGTTGGTTGACAGTTTGTAGATTGAACAGTTGATGGACGATGTAGATTGAACAGTTGATGGACGATGTAGATTGAACAGTTGATGGACAATGTAGATTGAACAGTTGATGGACAATGTAGATTGAACAGTTGATCGACAACATAGATTGAACAGTTCGTTGACAGTTTGTAGATTGAATAGTTGATGGACAACATAGATGGAACAGTTGATGGACAATGTAGATTGAACAGTTGATGGACAACATAGATGGAACAGTTGATGGACGATGTAGATTGAACAGTTGATGGACGATGTAGATTGAACAGTTGATGGACAATGTAGATTGAACAGTTGATGGACGATGTAGATTGAACAGTTGATGGACAATGTAGATTGAACAGTTGATCGACAACATAGATTGAACAGTTCATTGACAGTTTGTAGATTGAATAGTTGATGGACAACATAGATGGAACAGTTGATGGACAATGTAGATTGAACAGTTGATGGACAACATAGATGGAACAGTTGATGGACAATGTAGATTGAACAGTTGGTTGACAGTTTGTAGATTGAATAGTTGATGGATAATGTAGATTGAACAGTTGATGGACAATGTAGATTGAACAGTTGATGGACAATGTAGATTGAACAGTTGATGGACAATGTAGATTGAACAGTTGATGGACAATGTAGATTGAACAGCTGATGGACAATGTAGATTGAACAGTTGATGGACAACGTAGATTGAACAGTTGATGGACGACGTAGATTGAACAGTTGATGGACAACATAGATTGAACAGTTTGTTGGAAGTTTGTAGATTGAACAGTTGATGGACAATGTAGATTGAACAGTTGATGGACGATGTAGATTGAACAGTTGATGGATGATGTAGATTGAACAGTTGATGGACAATGTAGATTGAACAGTTGATGGACAACATAGATTGAACAGTTGATGGACAATGTAGATTGAATAGTTGATGGACAATGTAGATTGAACAGTTGGTTGACAGTTTGTAGATTGAATAGTTGATGGATAATGTAGATTGAACAGTTGATGGACAATGTAGATTGAACAGTTGGTTGACAATGTAGAATGAACAGTTGATGGACAATGTAGATTGAACAGTTGGTTGACAGTTTGTAGATTGAACAGTTGATGGACGATGTAGATTGAACAGTTGATGGACGATGTAGATTGAACAGTTGATGGACGATGTAGATTGAACAGTTGATGGACGATGTAGATTGAACAGTTGATGGACAATGTAGATTGAACAGTTGATCGACAACATAGATTGAACAGTTGGTTGACAGTTTGTAGATTGAATAGTTGATGGACAACATAGATGGAACAGTTGATGGACAATGTAGATTGAACAGTTGATGGACAACATAGATGGAACAGTTGATGGACAATGTAGATTGAACAGTTGGTTGACAGTTTGTAGATTGAATAGTTGATGGACAATGTAGATTGAACAGTTGATGGACAATGTAGATTGAACAGTTGATGGACAATGTAGATTGAACAGCTGATGGACAATGTAGATTGAACAGTTGATGGACAACATAGATTGAACAATTGATGGACGACGTAGATTGAACAGTTGATGGACAACATAGATTGAACAGTTTGTTGGAAGTTTGTAGATTGAACAGTTGATGGACAATGTAGATTGAACAGTTGATGGACAACATAGATTGAACAGTTGATGGACGACGTAGATTGAACAGTTGATGGACAACATAGATTGAACAGTTTGTTGGAAGTTTGTAGATTGAACAGTTGATGGACAATGTACATTGAACAGTTGATGGACAATGTAGATTGAACAGTTGATGGACAATGTAGATTGAACAGTTGGTTGGAAGTTTGTAGATTGAACAGTTGATGGACAATGTAGATTGAACAGTTGATGGACGACGTAGATTGAACAGTTAATGGACAAGGTAGATTGAACAGTTGATGGATGATGTAGATTGAACAGTTGATGGATGATGTAGATTGAACAGTTGATGGACAATGTAGATTGAACAGTTGATGGACAACGTAGATTGAACAGTTGATAGACAACGTAAATTGAACAGTTGATGGACAACGTAGATTGAAGAATTAATCAAGTTTGAAGATTGAACCATTCAGTCTCATAAAAATATCTCATTCTGCTGTCTATGTCAACATTTTATAAATCTATTATATTTTCAGATTTCTTTTTTAGCGTTAATTAATCATTTATGTTTTGGCACCTTGGAGATGCAAAAATTTATAGATCATCAAAACTTTACACATGTTGAAAATTGTATCAAAATCAAACATTTCCAGTACAAGAATTCATTATAGACTAGAGGATGATTTCAAAGACTGAAACAAAATGTTATTTTTGCATATTGATTAGAAAATTGATGTCTTAAGATGCATTCCTTCACGGGTATATGTCATAGAAAAGGATCAGTGGTGGCTATGTTTCAGTAGTCAGAGTGTTGGTCTACATATTCTGAAGTAAGGATCAGAGATGTATGGTCAA
Organism: Ylistrum balloti; assembly: GCF_031769215.1. NCBI lineage: Eukaryota > Metazoa > Mollusca > Bivalvia > Pectinida > Pectinidae > Ylistrum > Ylistrum balloti. Next base: position 115,863 of record NW_026782752.1, on the reverse strand, counting down.
ATGCTCTGTAGTTTGTGTTTTAGGAAGCTGAGAAATGACCAGTCTCTGTTGTTATGGTTGTGTCCTTGGACATCTTTACCCTAGCTAATTGCTCTGTATGGCTTGCAACAGGCCTCCAGGATGTTGTTCAGTGAGGTAGCCACCAGCTATAACAATGGGATTGGACTCAAAATGACCCTGGCTGTTCATGGGGAAATAAACCAAGCAAAGAGAGGAACATGATCTTAATCATTGTTATTTTTAGAATAATGACAATCACACGACAAAAAGTTTGATTGAAGAATTTTAAGAACTCTTAACCATGGTTAATTGTTTTTAATAAAAAACCATTCAAGACCTTTTTATACACAATTAATTACCTTACAAAGATTGTTTTATATTTACACTCATATATCCATATAAATGCTTTAATCCTTTAGTATTATCGGTCAATACAGGTTTATATAATGTTTTAATCATTTTCTGTATCAAATGTTAACATGATATGTAAAGGAAATAAAAACTAACAACATGAAAATTGACAACTTATCATTGGACTAATATATTTCAAACATGATGCAAAAAAGCAAAACAAAGCTGGAATAGTGCCTTGTTCACCTCAATTAAGCCTGCTGGATGACTGCTTTCTGCATTCAGGTATGGTAATGTCACTTTTCTGTGTCCAGACAACAATCAGAATCCTTGGTTCAACACAGCAGACCATCCCTTTTTCAATACAGTCGTTGGGGATTGTGTTCTGGATTGAAAGTCTCGTTGCTGAAAAACCATACTTGAGGTTGCTTTTCAGATGAATTTTCATGCTATCAAAAGATATTAGCACCTATGCACTGTAACAGTCAGTATAAACATAACAGATAAAAGCTGTAAGAACCTTATAAGTTGTTTCCACAAAAACATGTGTATGTTCTAAACACTTTATCCACCATTATCAGAGTTAAACTTCGGTATCTGATCCATGATACAAGATAAATCAGTTCAGGAGTCACACTGATTCCTTCATATATCTCCACTGATATATCAAGCAATGAAATGAGAGAGAATTCCAGGAATGTGACAGTGTGTGGCAGCTGTACTTTTGGATATCCATTTACACACTGCTACAGCTAAGCCTGCTTTCAAGTTTTCTCTTTCTGTTTCTTGTGAATTTCCGAACCTTCAATTTGATGTTTCAATGCACTGTTAGAGCTGAGAATGGCTGTCCTTACAGCACTTCTTTCCTCTGTAATATACAATAAACCAAAGTATATTAAGACCATAGCTACTTATTTTTCAACTGCAAATCTTTATCCTACATAATAATGCAGACACTATTTCTCTCCTTCTGGAAGTCTTAAAACCAAAACATCAGATGGATGTGTGATGTACTTGTATTCAAGATACATTATTAGAAAGAATGAAAATGGTTTCTAGGATTGTGTCCTTTATTATTTTATCTTATGAGGTTATCAATATAAAATTTATACCAAAACTAATGCAACTGACCACCAATTTGCAGCATCCACATACATGTATCATATTTATCTGTAATTAAGCCCCTGCCCACAAAAATGCCCTTTCTTCATTTTTGCAAAAATCATTAATTTTAAACTAGTAAGCAAAAGTTGGTTCAAAAATGAGCCTCACCAAACCGTTTATACAAACTTTTACACTAGGGAAGCAGCTTATTTTTCATTTCGTGTCTTTATCTTGATATAAGTATTATTAAATCTGACATATCCACAAACACTGAGGCATAAACCCGACTCTCAATCACAATAAAGGCATAAACACAACTCTCAATCACAATAAAGGCATAAACACCACTCTTAATCACAAAAAAGGCATAAACAGATCACTCAATCACTATAAAGGCATAAACACCACTCTCAATCACAATAAAGGCATAAACACAACTCTCAATCACAATAAAGGCATAAACACATCACTCAATCACAATAAAGGCATAAACACAACTCTCAATCACAATAAAGGCATAAACACATCACTCAATCACAATAAAGGCATAAACACATCACTCAATCACAATAAAGGCATAAACACATCACTCAATCACAATAAAGGCATAAACACATCATTCAATCACAATAAAGCCATAAACCTGACACTCAATCACAATAAAGGCATAAACACATCACTCAATCACAATAAAGGCATAAACCTGACACTCAATCACAATAAAGGCATAAACACATCACTCAATCACAATAAAGGCATAAACACATCACAATAAAGGCTCAATCACAATAAAAAGGCATAAACACATCACTCAATCTCAATAAAGGCATAAACACATCTCTCAATCACAATAAAGGCATAAACACATCACTCAATCACAATAAAGGCATAAACCTGACTCTCAATCACAATAAAGGCATAAACACATCTCTCAATCACAATAACGGCATAAACCTGACTCTCAATCACAATAAAGGCATAAACACAACTCTCAATCACAATAAAGGCATAAACACATCACTCAATCACAATAAAGGCATAAACCTGACTCTCAATCACAATAAAGGCATAAACACCACTCTCAATCACAATAAAGGCATAAACACAACTCTCAATCACAATAAAGGCATAAACACATCACTCAATCACAATAACGGCATAAACCCGACTCTCAATCACAATAAAGGCATAAACACATCACTCAATCACAATAAAGGCATAAACACATCACTCAATCACAATAAAGGCATAAACACATCACTCAATCACAATAAAGGCATAAACATGACTCTCAATCACAATAAAGGCATAAACACATCACTCTCAATCACAATAAAGGCATAAACACATCACTCAATCACAATAAAGGCATAAACACATCACTAAAGGCATCAATCACAATAAAGGCATAAACACATCACTCAATCACAATAAAGGCATAAACACACTCTCAATCACAATAAAGGCATAAACACATCACTCTCAATCACAATAAAGGCATAAACACATCTCTCAATCACAATAAAGGCATAAACACATCACTCAATCACAATAAAGGCATAAACACGTCTCTCAATCACAATAAAGGCATAAACACATCACTCAATCACAATAAAGGCATAAACACATCTCATAAACACATCTCAATCACAATAAAGGCATAAACACATAATCACAATAAAGGCATAAACACATCTCTCAATCACAATAAAGGCATAAACAGATCACTCAATCACAATAAAGGTATAAACCTGACTCTCAATCACAATAAAGGCATAAACACATCACTCAATCACAATAAAGGCATAAACACACTCTCAATCACAATAAAGGCATCACATCACTCAATCACAATAAAGGCATAAACACAACTCTCAATCACAATAAAGGCATAAACACATCACTCAATCACAATACTCAATCACAATAAAGGCATAAAGCCGACTCTCAATCACAATAAAGGCATAAACCTGACTCTCAATCACAATAAAGGCATAAACACAACTCTCAATCACAATAAAGGCATAAACACATCACTCAATCACAATAAAGGCATAAACACAACTCTCAATCACAATAAAGGCATAAACACATCACTCAATCACAATAAAGGCATAAACACATCACTCAATCACAATAAAGGCATAAACACATCACTCAATCACAATAAAGGCATAAACACATCACTCAATCACAATAAAGGCATAAACACATCTCTCAATCACAATAAAGGCATAAACACATCACTCAATCACAATAAAGGCATAAACACATCACTCAATCACAATACAGGTATAAAGCTGACTCTATATCACAATAAAGGAATAAAGACATCACTCAATCACAATAAAGGCATAAACAATCACAATAAAGGCATAAACACATCACTCACATCACAATAAAGGCATAAACACACACTCAATCACAATAAAGGCATAAACACATCACTCAATCACAATAAAGGCATAAACACATCACTCTCAATCACAATAAAGGCATAAACTCAATCACAATAAAGGCATAAACACATCACTCAATCACAATAAAGGCATAAACACATCACTCTCAATCACAATAAAGGCATAAACACATCACTCAATCACAATAAAGGCATAAACAATCAATCACAATAAAGGCATAACACATCAATCAATCATAAACATAAACACTCTCAATCACTCAATCACAATAAAGGCATAAACAAAACACTCAATCACAATAAAGGCATAAACACAACACAATCACAATAAAGGCATAAACACTACTCTCAATCACAATAAAGGCATAAACACATCACTCAATCACAATAAAGGCATAAACCTGACTCTCAATCACAATAAAGGCATAAACACAACTCTCAATCACAATAAAGGCATAAACACATCACTCAATCACAATAAAGGCATAAACACAACTCTCAATCACAATAAAGGCATAAACACCACTCTCAATCACAATAAAGGCATAAACACAACTCTCAATCACAATAAAGGCATAAACACATCACTCAATCACAATAAAGGCATAAACCTGACACTCAATCACAATAAAGGCATAAACACATCACTCAATCACAATAAAGGCATAAACACATCACTCTCAATCACAATAAAGGCATAAACACATCACTCAATCACAATAAAGGCATAAACACGACTCTCAATCACAATAAAGGCATAAACACATCACTCAATCACAATAAAGGCATAAACCTGACTCTCAATCACAATAAAGGCATAAACACATCACTCAATCACAATAAAGGCATAAACACACTCTCAATCACAATAAAGGCATAAACACATCTCAATCACAATAAAGGCATAAACACATCAATCACAATAAAGGCATAAACAGATCACTCAATCACAATAAAGGCATAAACACAACTCTCAATCACAATAAAGGCATAAACACATCACTCAATCACAATAAAGGCATAAACCTGACTCTCAATCACAATAAAGGCATAAACACATCACTCAATCACAATAAAGGCATAAACACAACTCTCAATCACAATAAAGGCATAAACACACTCACAATAAAGGCATAAACAATCACAATAAAGGCATAAACACATGACTCTCAATCACAATAAAGGCATAAACACATCACTCAATCACAATAAAGGCATAAACACATCACTCAATCACAATAAAGGCATAAACACACTCTCAATCACAATAAAGGCATAAACACATCAATCACAATAAAGGCATAAACCTGACTCTCAATCACAATAAAGGCATAAACACATCACTCAATCACAATAAAGGCATAAACAAACTCTCACACAATAAAGGCATAAACACTCAATCACAATAAAGGCATAAACCACTCTCAATCACAATCAATCACAATAAAGGCATAAACACATCACTCAATCACAATAAAGGCATAAACACATCACTCAATCACAATAAAGGCATAAACACTCAATCACAATAAAGGCATAAACACATCACTCAATCACAATAAAGGCATAAACCCGACTCTCAATCACAATAACGGCATAAACACCACTCTTAATCACAATAAAGGCATAAACACAACTCTCAATCACAATAAAGGCATAAACACATCACTCAATCACAATAAAGGCATAAACCTGACTCTCAATCACAATAAAGGCATAAACACATCACTCAATCACAATAAAGGCATAAACACTCAATCACAATAAAGGCATAAAGCCGACTCTCAATCACAATAAAGGCATAAACACATCACTCAATCACAATAAAGGCATAAACACATCACTCAATCACAATAAAGGTATAAAGCCGACTCTCAATCACAATAAAGGCATAAACACATCACTCAATCACAATAAAGGCATAAAGCCGACTCTCAATCACAATAAAGGCATAAAGCCGACTCTCAATCACAATAAAGGCATAAACACATCACTCAATCACAATAAAGGCATAAACACATCACTCAATCACAATAAAGGTAAAACCTGACACTCAATCACAATAAAGGCATAAACACATCACTCAATCACAATAACGGCATAAACACATCACTCAATCACAATAAAGGCATAAACACATCACTCAATCACAATAAAGGCATAAACACTACTCTCAATCACAATAAAGGCATAAACACATCACTCAATCACAATAAAGGCATAAACACATCACTCAATCACAATAAAGGCATAAACACAATCACTCAATCACAATAAAGGCATAAACCAGACTCTCAATCACAATAAAGTCATAAACACACTCTCAATCACAATAAAGTCATAAACCTCACTCAATCACAATAAAGGCATAAACCTGACTCTCAATCACAATAAAGGCATAAACACATCACTCAATCACAATAAAGGCATAAACACAACTCTCAATCACAATAAAGGCATAAACACATCACTCAATCACAATAAAGGCATAAACACATCACTCAATCACAATAAAGGCATAAACACATCACTCAATCACAATAAAGGCATAAACACATAACTCAATCACAATAAAGGCATAAACACATCACTCAATCACAATAAAGGCATAAACACATCACAATAAAGGCATAAACACATCACTCAATCACAATAAAGGCATAAACACACAATAAAGGCATAAACACATCACTCAATCACAATAAAGGCATAAACATTCACTCAATCACAATAAAGGCATAAACACATCACTCAATCACAATAAAGGCATAAACACATCACTCAATCACAATAAAGGCATAAACATCTCTCAATCACAATAAAGTCATAAACACAACTCTCAATCACAATAAAGGCATAAACACATCACTCAATCACAATAAAGGCATAAACACATCACTCAATCACAATAAAGGCATAAACACATCACTCAATCACAATAAAGGCATAAACACATCACTCAATCACAATAAAGGCATAAACACATCACTCAATCACAATAAAGGCATAAACACATCACTCAATCACAATAAAGGCATAAACACATCACTCAATCACAATAAAGGCATAAACACATCACTCAATCACAATAAAGGCATAAACACAACACTCAATCACAATAAAGGAAAAAACATAAACACAATAAAGGCACACATCACTAAAGGCAATCACAATAAAGGCATAAACACATCACTCAATCACAATAAAGGCATAAACACATCACTCAATCACAATAAAGGCATAAACACATCACTCAATCACAATAAAGGCATAAACACATCACTCAATCACAATAAAGGCATAAACACATCACTCAATCACAATAAAGGCATAAACCTGACACTCAATCACAATAAAGGCATAAACACATCACTCAATCACAATAAAGTCAAACACATCACTCAATCACAATAAAGGCATAAACACCACTCTCAATCACAATAAAGGCATAAACCTGACTCTCAATCACAATAAAGGCATAAACACATCACTCAATCACAATAAAGGCATAAACACATCACTCAATCACAATAAAGGCATAAACACATCACTCAATCACAATAAAGGCATAAACACATCACTCAATCACAATAAAGGCATAAACACATCACTCAATCACAATAAAGGCATAAACCTGACTCTCAATCACAATAAAGGCATAAACACATCACTCAATCACAATAAAGGCATAAACCTGACTCTCAATCACAATAAAGGCATAAACACATCACTCAATCACAATAAAGGCATAAACACATCACTCAATCACAATAAAGGCATAAACACATCACTCAATCACAATAAAGGCATAAACACATCACTCAATCACAATAAAGGCATAAACACATCACTCAATCACAATAAAGGCATAAACACATCACTCAATCACAATAAAGGCATAAACCCGACTCTCAATCACAATAAAGGCATAAACACATCACTCAATCACAATAAAGGCATAAACACATCACTCAATCACAATAAAGGCATAAACACATCACTCAATCACAATAAAGGCATAAACACATCACTCAATCACAATAAAGGCAAAACCTGACTCTCAATCACAATAAAGGCATAAACACATCACTCAATCACAATAAAGGCATAAACACATCACTCAATCACAATAAAGGCATAAACCTGACTCTCAATCACAATAAAGGCATAAACACATCACTCAATCACAATAAAGGCATAAACACATCACTCAATCACAATAAAGGCATAAACACATCACTCAATCACAATAAAGGCATAAACCTGACTCTCAATCACAATAAAGGCATAAACACATCACTCAATCACAATAAAGGCATAAACCTGACACTCAATCACAATAAAGGCATAAACCTGACTCTCAATCACAATAAAGGCATAAACACATCACTCAATCACAATAAAGGCATAAACCTGACTCTCAATCACAATAAAGGCATAAACACCACTCTCAATCACAATAAAGGCATAAACACATCACTCAATCACAATAAAGGCATAAACCCGACTCTCAATCACAATAAAGGCATAAACACATCACTCAATCACAATAAAGGCATAAACACATCACTCAATCACAATAAAGGCATAAACACATCACTCAATCACAATAAAGGCATAAACCAATAAACCAACTCTCAATCACAATAAAGGCACTCACTCAATCACAATAAAGGCATAAACACATCACTCACTCAATCACAATAAATAAAGGCATAAACACATCACTCAATCACAATAAAGGTACTCAATCACAATAAAGGCATAAACACATCACTCAATCACAATAAAGGCATAAACACATCACTCAATCACAATAAAGGCATAAAGCCGACTCTCAATCACAATAAAGGCATAAACACATCACTCAATCACAATAAAGGCATAAACACATCACTCAATCACAATAAAGGCATAAACACATCACTCAATCACAATAAAGGCATAAACACATCACTCAATCACAATAACGGCATAAACACATCACTCAATCACAATAAAGGCATAAACACATCACTCAATCACAATAAAGGCATAAACACATCACTCAATCACAATAAAGGCATAAACACATCACTCAATCACAATAAAGGCATAAACACATCACTCAATCACAATAAAGGCATAAACACATCACTCAATCACAATAACGGCATAAACACATCACTCAATCACAATAAAGGCATAAACCCGACTCTCAATCACAATAAAGGCATAAACACATCACTCAATCACAATAAAGGCATAAACACATCACTCAATCACAATAAAGGCATAAACACATCACTCAATCACAATAAAGGCATAAACACATCACTCAATCACAATAAAGGCATAAACCTGACTCTCAATCACAATAAAGGCATAAACACATCACTCAATCACAATAAAGGCATAAACACATCACTCAATCACAATAAAGGCATAAACCTGACTCTCAATCACAAAAAAGGCATAAACAGATCACTCAATCACAATAAAGGCATAAACCTGACTCTCAATCACAATAAAGGCATAAACCTGACTCTCAATCACAATAAAGGCATAAACCCGACTCTCAATCACAATAAAGGCACAATAAAGGCATAAACCTGACTCTCAATCACAATAAAGGCATAAACCTGACTCTCAATCACAAAAAAGGCATAAACAGATCACTCAATCACAATAAAGGCATAAACCTGACTCTCAATCACAATAAAGGCATAAACCCGACTCTCAATCACAATAAAGGCATAAACACATCACTCAATCACAATAAAGGCATAAACCTGACTCTCAATCACAATAAAGGCATAAACACAACTCTCAATCACAATAAAGTCAAACACATCACTCAATCACAATAAAGTTTTTGATTAGAAAAATGTTTTTAAAGCAATCCTACTTTCTGTCTGACACTCCTGCAGTAAGCTGGGTAACTGTCGTTGATGATGATGCACCAGGAACTTGTAACAGGATCTAATGGTTCCTAGGATGAATAAGGACAAGTTGATTAATCATTAGGAAAGTGTCACCAAAATCCTATACCTTCAGTTTTTAATTCTGGAACTGTTATACACCGAATTCAATTTTCCCAATAATATTAGGATTATTATCATACTGGTACAATAACAAGTTTCATTTGGTCTCGGTCTGCCAGGATTTGCCCTCTTAGACTTAAATCTTATTTGTATTCACTTAAAGACTTTCCTTTCTTAAAAGATTGCACTAAAACTGATCACTTGAACATGTTAAATATGGAACAAAATCTTTTTGTATTATATTCAATTCACAAGAAGATATCTAACCATTTCTAGGCATGTTTATATCATTACATTTACCTCCGATGTGAAGTGTGTTGAAGCATGCATCGGTGGAGCAGATTTTTCTCACAAATGTAATGGCTGACTGTACCATAGCATGAGAACCTCTCTTGGCCCGGATCAGGACAATGTTTGAAGCTTTGTTCCAGTGCTTCACTGAGCGACACAAGAATTGTAAACAAAAACAATAACTGATTGATCTTTTTGTAAATGGAGTTTAAAATTAAATGTCAATCACAATCTTGAAGAAAAATAAGTGTTCAATGCTCACATATGATAAGCATTTCTCTACATGTAAGATCTACATCAAATAAACATTTAACTCGAGTCTAATATATACACATGTTGTCTTACTAATCTGTATACAATATCTGAGACAATATGGATGAAGTAGAGAACTGGACAACATTCTCAGAAGATCTGGCCAGGAATCAATGGAGTCGATATATTTCATGTCGTCTTTAGAAGACATACCCAGTATCTGAAACATGTCAACATCATTAAAGCCTGCCAAAGCTTTCTGAGAATGTTGTCCAGTTCTCTACCTTGTCTACATTGTTCATTTCTGGACTGGACTCTGTATTTCCCAAAGAATCAATTCTACAGAAGAATTGCCATCTATACATCAATACAGATGTATCAGGACGTTGGATCTCTGTTGTTATATCTGAGACTGTATATATAACCACATCATGGAAGAAAGGGCAGAAAATCAGATCTCCATGAAAATTCTCAAGTAGGTTGTCCCACTGGAAACCAGGAAATGATTTAATATGTAGATTTTATTTTACAATATCAAAAAAGATATGAGGATTGTGAAGTTATTTATGTTACTTGTGTGGCAGTGTCAATTTTACTTTTATCTATTTATATATATTTTTATAAATGTACTTGTCCAACCGGTTTGTTTTGTCAGTGTATGTTCTAAGAATTTCTCACCTGTGTTTTGTTATGTAAATGTCTTGTCACGTGATTACATGCTTGTTCGTGCACCTGTATGTTCTGTATCGTTATTCACGCGCTGGACAGAGACATGGACAGTCGCAATTATATGTAGCTACGTACGGACGACTGTGGTGGCAAATATACATTTTAAAATAGTAAGTATTTGAAATATCATTTAATTATTTTAAATGATAATGTTAGTTAACTTTTACAGAATTAGTATTTTCGTATTTATTGAAATATTTGAAGAAATTGAAATATCTCTTTGTGGTTTTTTCATTATTCCTTTTGTAATGGGAATAATAATTTTTGCAGAATTATCTTAAAGAAATTTATTACAAATATAGTTAATTATGTTTTGTTGTTTTTCTTTCAACAGAACCATAGATCATTTTATTGTAAAAAAGGATGTTATCTCTTGAGACCCCTGTCAGATTGATAGGGTAGGTATATTATGTATATATATTATTTAACTATTAACTACATCTGTGTAATACAAATGGTAAATCCTATAGTTTATCATGTGTTGGCATTGGATATATATATTTTGATGAATTCGTAAAGTTTAGTGTAACCGTTACGGGAAATATAAATATGTGTAAAAAGTAAAGTTGACTCCATGTCCAGTGTATAACATACAGTGCGTAGTTTGTAATATGTCTTATACATGAACTTATATGTTTTATTTGTGTTATTGTAGGGTCTTTTGGTGCGTCTAAATAAATGTATGAAAAGAATGAATCCAGCGTTATTTTATAAAACACTGTAGCATTGGAACCCGGCTACACTTGGAACAAGTGATTTGAATTAACCCTCATATTTGTTACTTTAGTAAGATGTTTGATCCTATTTTTGAGTTAGATACCTCAGACATTAGGTGTACTTACATGACAGTGAGGACTTGAGCACACCATAGCCATAATCTCCATATGACTTGATCACAGAATCACGGATACATTTATACAATTCTAACTCTGTAAATGTTGAGGTTTTCTTCCTTGATCCTGTATACACAACTTCACAAACTAAATATCTGAAATAACCAAGTATGATACAAGTGATGTATAAATAATCTACGATATGATCTATAATACACTAAGACCCATCGCGCCCTTCCATCCGAGCCAACAAGACTGATTAATGTAAGTTGGAAAAACTTGCTTCGCAATTGTTGTAAAATAAATAAAGATTATTTATTTATTTATCTATGTGTCAAAGGAAAGATAAAGGGAATGTGCTAAACTAAAAGCATCAAGGTCTATTCCATTCTAGACAGATCTTATTCCATTCTAGAGAGATCTTATTCCATTCTAGACAGATCTGTGATCTTTTTGTGTGAATTTCATGCTTACATAAACTGTGGGAAGGTTTGATATGGCAAGCCATCTTATAAGAAGGAGTTCCATGTATAACCGCTCAATATCACCAGTTATATAATGAGTTGACAAACAGGTTGACATGAAACTACTTGATTTTTCAAAGGTTCCCAATCAACACCTTTTATACAAACTTAATTACTATGATGTCCACAACTGTATTCACTGGATTTCTTCATTTCAACATAATTGACATGAAAAGGTAGTTCTCTTACAAATACATGTTAAGGACCATAGCAAACTGGAATAGCTTATTCTCTCTGACTGATGCAGTCTTAATCATTCCAAACTGACCGATAGTCTTCACAATAAGCTGCCATCACAGCCCTCCCCCACCTGTCCCTCCCTCAGTTTATCACAGCATCACTCCAAATACATCCTCTTTCCATCTGTCCCAAAAGCATAAGCTGACCTGTGTATGCATGCACACCTGTTGCCCCTGAGTTGCCTAGGAGACAAAGTTCAACATAATCAGTATGTAATTGTGATTGTGTTGCACTTCACTACTTTTCATTCATTTAGCAGAGTTATATGTACATGTTGTGAGGCATAGAATACCTTACCAACCCCACCCTTCTGCCAACCCATCCAATCCCCTATTACATCACATGTTTATTTTATACCCTCACCTATCTTTTAAGAATATCACTATAAGTTATTTTTTTTATTTTGCACATGCACCCACCGAGTTCAGAGACTGTAACCTTGAAATCTGACATGTTCAAGATATCTAAGAGCTTTACAAGCAATGACAATTAAAATAGACAAAAGTGGCAGAGACTTTCACCATCAACCTTGAATCTTAAACTTATATAAAATGCTATGGTAAGATTTGGTCAAAATTGCTAAGGGGACGTTATATATTAAGCTTGAGAATGATTTATTACAACCTTCTCCAGAAATAACGTTAACAAACTATGACTGTCAACCATGTTGTTTTCTCGAGCGCAATCAGTCCCAAAATGGACCAAGTACCACTACATGTAGCTTGGCCCGAGGAGAATCTACATATGAAATTTACTAAGACTGATCCATCCAGTGCTTCTCCAGAAAGAAGGACGAAAGAATGGACGACGGACGCATTGAATTGACCATCATCTGATGATAATGTTGTTGTTGGTGGTGGTGGTGTTGATACTGAAGTTACTACATCAACAGTTCAGTTATAGTGGACTGACACATGTGCACCGCCAACATCGTCATATTTCATCACCATCATCATCATCATCATCATTGGGGAAAATTCATAAAAAAAACTTTTAGATTGTTTTGCCATTATAAATGTAACGTACGTATACATATGTAATATTGTTTAATTATCAAATAAATATGTGCAGGTTAAACCGTCTAACAATCCGTCGAAACTGGTTACGTAACATTTGTATTTTACAAACATAAATATTTTGGAAACCCAGATAACATAACTTTATAAAAGTGGCATACCGATATATTTCTATCTGAAATTTACCTGTTTTTGAACCTGACCATTTCTAAATGGGATAGTCGTAAAAATACACGCCTACAAAATTTACCCACGTGTACCTATGCCTTTCAGTGTGTTTACAAAGCGCACTTCCGCTCTCTGACGCAAACTGTGATATACAGCAATTGTTATAGAGTTCCCTCCCCTCGTCCATGCGAAATTTTGTCTCATTAATGTGTTTATTAATGGTTTTTTCACACGTTTTTATAACATACGGAAGTATTTTTTTTACTCTTTGATATTAACGAAGCTTTATCATTTTTCCTGACTCATTCATCTTTATTGAGAATACAAGTTGAAAACGAGTCCATGATAAAACAATTAATTTGTTTCAATTCCGTGTAATACATATTGTATAAACGGAAAGAAACATATTTTATAATCGGACTTTCGAGGCCTTCTCCTCCCAAGATCTGGTATCATATGTGAGTACACTTCATGGATGTCAAAGATAAAAAAAATAAACACATTTATTTTTACGAGAGTACAATCTATGTTTGTTTCTGAAACTTTCTTTCTACCTCTATAGGTCAGCAATCTTGTGCGGTTCCCCGTTACACTCTCCTTATGAACTTACAGAAACATCGGTAATGTTTCACCACTGACAGGCAATACGATGGATGACACCGGTGGCCAAAACAAGCATGCTGGGATTATGGCTCAGGAAAAACGTGTCAGTGATAGGAACGCTCGACACCACCCATCACTATTTATCTGGGAGTGGCAAGGACAGTCTTTAAAAAAAACTACTGCCAAAGCTAGTTGTAAAGGAACATTTATTTGACAGCTGTCGCTGTCACCGAAATCGGGATCCTGGAAGTACGCCGTCTAAATCTAATCAGTTGCGACATGTAAACACCATCGGCCTGGGAAGCAGGGTTGTTACTATATTGTATATGGAAAGGGAAAATTCACAAAATCAAAATTACCAAGCATATTAGTCAGCTTAGATCAAAGCTGTCCTTATTGCTCCGAGGGTAAAGGTCAAATTAAGCTACTAAGAAGAAGTTCAGTGTATTCTTGATTTCTATATTCTTCTGAGTATATACGATTTATGCAGTAAGACATAATCAGTATATCTAACGACGAGAGCGATGAACTTGACAACAACCTTTTACATGAAGAAGGGCATTGTTAGTTCCTATGGCTAAATGTCTATTGGGAGATCTTACCTACAAACAAAACGATATGTCATTAAGATATCAGACCATTCTCGCGATCTTACCTACAAACAAAACGATATGTCATTAAGATATCAGACCATTCTCACGAAATTACCTACAAACAAAACGATATGTCATTAAGATATCAGACCATTCTCACGAAATTACCAACAAACAAAATCTATATCATCAAGATATCAGACCATTCTCACGATCTTACCTACAAACAAAACGATATGTCATTAAGATATCAGACCATTCTCACGAAATTACCAACAAACAAAATCTATATCATCAAGATATCAGACCATTCTCACGATCTTACCTACAAACAAAATCTATATCATCAAGATTTCAGACCATTCCCACGATCTTACCTACAAACAAAATCTATATCATTAAGATTTCAGACCATTCTCACGATCTTACCTACTAACAAAATCTATATCATCAAGATTTCAGACCATTCTCACGATCTTACCTACAAACAAAATGTATATCATCAAGATATCAGACCATTCTCGCGATCTTACCTACAAACAAAATCTATATCATTGAGATATCAGACCATTCTCACGATCTCACTTACGAACAAAATCTATATCATCAAGATATCAGACCATTCTCATGATCTTACCTACAAACAAAATGTATATCATCAAGATATCAGACCATTCTCGCGATCTTACCTACAGACAAAACGATATGTCATTAAGATGTCAGACCATTCTCACGATCTTACCTACAAACAAAATCTATATCATTAAGATTTCAGACACTTCTCACGATCTTACTTACTAACAAAACGATATCTCATTAAGATTTCAGACAATTCTCACGATATTACCTACAAACAAAATCTATATCATCAAGATATCAGACCATTCTCACGATCTTATCTACAAATAAAATCTATATCATCAAGATTTCAGACCATTCTCACGATCTTACCTACAAACAAAATCTATATCATCAAGATATCAGACCATTCTCACGATCTTACCTACTAACAAAACGATATGTCATTAAGATTTCAGACAATTCTCACGATCTTACCTACAAACAAAATTTATATCATCAAGATTTCAGACCATTCTCACGATCTAACCTACAAACAAAATTTATATCATCAAGATTTCAGACCATTCTCACGATCTAACCTACAAACAAAATCTATATCATCAAGATTTCAGACCATTCTCACGATCTTACCTACTAACAAAATCTATATCATCAAGATTTCAGACCATTCCCACGATCTTACCTACTAACAAAATCTATATCATTAAGATTTCAGACCATTCCCACGATATTACCTACTAACAAAATCTATATCATTAAGATTTCAGACCATTCTCACGATCTTACCTACAAACAAAAACTATATCATCAAGATTTCAGACCATTCTCACGATCTTACCTACAAACAAAATCTATATCATCAAGATATCAGACCATTCTCGCGATCTTACCTACAAACAAAACGATATGTCATTAAGATATCAGACCATTCTCACGATCTTACCTACAAACAAAAACTATATCATCAAGATTTCAGACCATTCTCACGATCTTACCTACAAACAAAATCTATATCATCAAGATATCAGACCATTCTCGCGATCTTACCTACAAACAAAACGATATGTCATTAAGATATCAGACCATTCTCACGATCTTACCTACAAACAAAATCTATATCATTAAGATTTCAGACCATTCTCACGATCTTACTTACTCACAAAACGATATGTCATTAAGATTCCAGACAATTCTCACGTTCTTACCTACGAACAAAAATCTATATTAAGATATCAGACCATTCTCACGATCTTACCTACAAACAAAATCTATATCATCAAGATATCAGACCATTCTCACGATCTTACCTACAAACAAAATCTTTATCATCAAGATATCAGACCATTCTCACGATCTTACCTACTAAAAAAACGATATATCATTAAGATATCAGACCTTTCTCACGATCTTACTTACAAACAAAATCTATATCATCAAGATTTCATACCATTCTCCCGATCTTACCTACAAACAAAATCTATATCATCAAGATATCAGACCATTCTCACTATCTTACCTACTAACAAAACGATATATCATTAAGATATCAGACCTTTCTCACGATTTTACTTACAAACAAAATCTATATCATCAAGATATCAGAACATTCTCACGATCTTACCTACTAACAAAATCTATATCATCAAGATATCAGAACATTCTCACGATCTTACCTACTAACAAAATCTATATCATCAAGATATCAGACCATTCTCACGATCTTACCTACGAACAAAAATCTTTATCATCAAGATATCAGACCATTCTCACGATCTAACCTACAAATAAAATCTATATCATCAAGATATCAGACCATTCTCACGATCTTACCTACAAATAAAATCTATATCATCAAGATATCAGACCATTCTCACGATCTTACCTACAAACAAAAATCTATATCATCAAGATATCAGACCATTCTCACGATCTTACCTACTAACAAAACGATATATCATTAAGATATCAGACCATTCTCACGATCTTACCTACATACAAAATCTATATCATGATGATATCAGACCATTCACACGAAATTACCAACAAATAAAGTCTATATCATCAAGATATCAGACTATTCTCACGATCTTACCTACAAATAAAATCTATATCATCAAGCTATCAGACCATTCTCACGATCTTATCTACAAAAAAACGATATATCATTAAGATATCAGACCATTCTCACGATCTTACCTACAAACAAAATCTATATCATCAAGATTTCAGACCATTCTCACGATCTTACCTACTAACAAAACGATATGTCATTAAGATTCCAGACAATTCTCACGTTCTTACCTACGAACAAAAATCTATATTAAGATATTAGACCATTCTCACGATCTTACCTACAAACAAAATCTATATCATCAAGATATCAGACCATTCTCACGATCTTACCTACAAACAAAATCTTTATCATCAAGATATCAGACTATTCTCACGATCTTACCTACAAACAAAATCTATATCATCAAGATATCAGAACATTCTCACGATCTTACCTACTAACAAAATCTATATCATCAAGATATCAGACCATTCTCACGATCTTACCTACAAACAAAATCTATATCATCAAGATATCAGACCATTCTCACGATCTTACCTACAAATAAAATCTATATCATTGAGATATCAAACCATTCTCACGATCTTACCAACATACAAAAATCTATATCATCAAGATATCAGACCATTCTCACGATCTTACCTACAAACAATAATCTATATCATCAAGATATCAGACAATTCTCACGATCTTACCTACTAACAAAAATCTATATCATCAAGATATCAGACCATTCTCACGATCTTACCTACTAACAAAATCTATATCATCAAGATATCAGACCATTCTCACGATCTTACCTACAAACAAAAATCTATATCATCAAGATATCAGACCATTCTCACGATCTTACCTACTAACAAAATCTTTATCATCAAGATATCAGACCATTCTCACGATCTTACCTACAAACAAAAATCTATGTCATCAAGATATCAGACAATTCTCACGATCTTACCTACTAACAAAATCTATATCATCAAGATATCAGACCATTCTCACGATCTTACCTACTAACAAAATCTATATCATTGAGATATCAAACCATTCTCACGATCTTACCAACATACAAAAATCTATATCATCAAGATATCAGACCATTCTCACGATCTTACCTACAAACAATAATCTATATCATCAAGATATCAGACAATTCTCACGATCTTACCTACTAACAAAATCTATATCATTGAGATATCAAACCATTCTCACGATCTTACCAACATACAAAAATCTATATCATCAAGATATCAGACCATTCTCACGATCTTACCTACGAACAAAACGATATTTCACCCAGATATCAGATCATTGTCACGATCTTACCTACGAACAAAAATCTTTATCATCAAGATATCAGACCATTCTCACGATCTTACCTACGATCAAAAATCTTTATCATCAAGATATCAGACCATTCTCACGATCTTACCTACAAACAAAATCTTTATCATCAAGATATCAGACCATTCTCACGATCTTACCTACAAACAAAATCTATATCATGATGATATCAGACCATTCACACGAAATTACCAACAAATAAAGTCTATATCATCAAGATATCAGACCATTCTCACGATCTTACCTACAAACAAAATCTATATCATCAAGATTTCAGACCATTCTCACGATCTTACCTACAAACAAAATCTATATCATCAAGATATCAGACCATTCTCACGATCTTACCTACTAAAAAAACGATATATCATTAAGATATCAGACCTTTCTCACGATCTTACTTACAAACAAAATCTATATCATCAAGATTTCAGACCATTCTCCCGATCTTACCTACTAACAAAACGATATATCATTAAGATATCAGACCATTCTCACGATCTTACCTACAAACAAAATCTATATCATCAAGATATCAGACCATTCTCACGATCTTACCTACAAACAAAATCTTTATCATCAAGATATCAGACCATTCTCACGATCTTACCTACTAAAAAAACGATATATCATTAAGATATCAGACCTTTCTCACGATCTTACTTACAAACAAAATCTATATCATCAAGATTTCATACCATTCTCCCGATCTTACCTACAAACAAAATCTATATCATCAAGATATCAGACCATTCTCACTATCTTACCTACTAACAAAACGATATATCATTAAGATATCAGACCTTTCTCACGATTTTACTTACAAACAAAATCTATATCATCAAGATATCAGAACATTCTCACGATCTTACCTACTAACAAAATCTATATCATCAAGATATCAGAACATTCTCACGATCTTACCTACTAACAAAATCTATATCATCAAGATATCAGACCATTCTCACGATCTTACCTACGAACAAAAATCTTTATCATCAAGATATCAGACCATTCTCACGATCTAACCTACAAATAAAATCTATATCATCAAGATATCAGACCATTCTCACGATCTTACCTACAAATAAAATCTATATCATCAAGATATCAGACCATTCTCACGATCTTACCTACAAACAAAAATCTATATCATCAAGATATCAGACCATTCTCACGATCTTACCTACTAACAAAACGATATATCATTAAGATATCAGACCATTCTCACGATCTTACCTACATACAAAATCTATATCATGATGATATCAGACCATTCACACGAAATTACCAACAAATAAAGTCTATATCATCAAGATATCAGACTATTCTCACGATCTTACCTACAAATAAAATCTATATCATCAAGCTATCAGACCATTCTCACGATCTTATCTACAAAAAAACGATATATCATTAAGATATCAGACCATTCTCACGATCTTACCTACAAACAAAATCTATATCATCAAGATTTCAGACCATTCTCACGATCTTACCTACTAACAAAACGATATGTCATTAAGATTCCAGACAATTCTCACGTTCTTACCTACGAACAAAAATCTATATTAAGATATTAGACCATTCTCACGATCTTACCTACAAACAAAATCTATATCATCAAGATATCAGACCATTCTCACGATCTTACCAACATACAAAAATCTATATCATCAAGATATCAGACCATTCTCACGATCTTACCTACGAACAAAACGATATTTCACCCAGATATCAGATCATTGTCACGATCTTACCTACGAACAAAAATCTTTATCATCAAGATATCAGACCATTCTCACGATCTTACCTACGATCAAAAATCTTTATCATCAAGATATCAGACCATTCTCACGATCTTACCTACAAACAAAATCTTTATCATCAAGATATCAGACCATTCTCACGATCTTACCTACAAACAAAATCTATATCATGATGATATCAGACCATTCACACGAAATTACCAACAAATAAAGTCTATATCATCAAGATATCAGACCATTCTCACGATCTTACCTACAAACAAAATCTATATCATCAAGATTTCAGACCATTCTCACGATCTTACCTACAAACAAAATCTATATCATCAAGATATCAGACCATTCTCACGATCTTACCTACTAAAAAAACGATATATCATTAAGATATCAGACCTTTCTCACGATCTTACTTACAAACAAAATCTATATCATCAAGATTTCAGACCATTCTCCCGATCTTACCTACTAACAAAACGATATATCATTAAGATATCAGACCATTCTCACGATCTTACCTACAAACAAAATCTATATCATCAAGATATCAGACCATTCTCACGATCTTACCTACTAAAAAACGATATATCATTAAGATATCAGACCTTTCTCACGATCTTACTTACAAACAAAATCTATATCATCAAGATTTCAGACCATTCTCCCGATCTTACCTACTAACAAAACGATATGTCATTAAGATTTCAGACAATTCTCACGATCTTACCTACGAACAAAAATTTATATCAAGATATCAGACCATTATCACAATCTTACCTACAAACAAAACGATATTTCATCAAGATATCAGACCATTCTCACGATCCTACCTACAAATAAAAATCTATGTAATCAAAATATCAGACCATTATCACAATCTTACTTACAAACAAAACGATATTTCATCAAGATATCAGACCATTCTCACGATCTTACCTACAAACAAAATCTATATCATGATGATATCAGACCATTCACACGAAATTACCAACAAATAAAGTCTATATCATCAAGATACCAGACCATTCTCACGATCTTACCTACAAATAAAATCTATATCATCAAGCTATCAGACCATTCTCACGATCTTATCTACAAAAAAACGATATATCATTAAGATATAAGACCATTCTCACGATCTTACCTACAAACAAAATCTATATCATCAAGATTTCAGACCATTCTCACGATCTTACCTACTAACAAAATCTATATCATCAAGATATCAGACCATTCTCACGATCGTACCTACAAACAAAATCTATATCATCAAGATATCAGAACATTCTCACGATCTTACCTACTAACAAAATCTATATCATCAAGATATCAGACCAGATTCACGATCTTACCTACAAACAAAATCTATATCATCAAGATATCAGACCATTCTCACGATCTTACCTACTAACAAAACGATATATCATTAAGATATCAGACCATTCTCACGATCTTACCTACATACAAAATCTATATCTTGATGATATCAGACCATTCACACGAAATTACCAACAAATAAAGTCTATATCATCAAGATATCAGACTATTCTCACGATCTTACCTACAAATAAAATCTATATCATCAAGCTATCAGACCATTCTCACGATCTTATCTACAAAAAAACGATATATCATTAAGATATCAGACCATTCTCACGATCTTACCTACAAACAAAATCTATATCATCAAGATTTCAGACCATTCTCACGATCTTACCTACTAACAAAACGATATGTCATTAAGATTCCAGACAATTCTCACGTTCTTACCTACGAACAAAAATCTATATTAAGATATTAGACCATTCTCACGATCTTACCTACAAACAAAATCTATATCATCAAGATATCAGACCATTCTCACGATCTTACCTACAAACAAAATCGATATCATCAAGATATCAGACTATTCTCACGATCTTACCTACAAACAAAATCTATATCATCAAGATATCAGAACATTCTCACGATCTTACCTACTAACAAAATCTATATCATCAAGATATCAGACCATTCTCACGATCTTACCTACAAACAAAATCTATATCATCAAGATATCAGACCATTCTCACGATCTTACCTACTAACAAAATCTTTATCATCAAGATATCAGACCATTCTCACGATCTTACCTACAAACAAAAATCTATATCATCAAGATATCAGACAATTCTCACGATCTTACCTACTAACAAAATCTATATCATCAAGATATCAGACCATTCGCACGATCTTACCTACTAACAAAATCTATATCATTGAGATATCAAACCATTCTCACGATCTTACCAACATACAAAAAATCTATATCATCAAGATATCAGACCATTCTCACGATCTTACCTACAAACAATAATCTATATCATCAAGATATCAGACAATTCTCACGATCTTACCTACTAACAAAATCTATATCATTGAGATATCAAACCATTCTCACGATCTTACCAACATACAAAAATCTATATCATCAAGATATCAGACCATTCTCACGATCTTACCTACGAACAAAACGATATTTCACCCAGATATCAGATCATTGTCACGATCTTACCTACGAACAAAAATCTTTATCATCAAGATATCAGACCATTCTCACGATCTTACCTACGATCAAAAATCTTTATCATCAAGATATCAGACCATTCTCACGATCTTACCTACAAACAAAATCTTTATCATCAAGATATCAGACCATTCTCACGATCTTACCTACAAACAAAATCTATATCATGATGATATCAGACCATTCACACGAAATTACCAACAAATAAAGTCTATATCATCAAGATATCAGACCATTCTCACGATCTTACCTACAAACAAAATCTATATCATCAAGATTTCAGACCATTCTCACGATCTTACCTACAAACAAAATCTATATCATCAAGATATCAGACCATTCTCACGATTTTACCTACTAAAAAAACGATATATCATTAAGATATCAGACCTTTCTCACGATCTTACTTACAAACAAAATCTATATCATCAAGATTTCAGACCATTCTCCCGATCTTACCTACTAACAAAACGATATGTCATTAAGATTTCAGACAATTCTCACGATCTTTCCTACGAACAAAAATCTATATCAAGATATCAGACCATCTTACCTACAAACAAAACGATATTTCATCAAGATATCAGACCATTCTCACGATCCTACCTACAAATAAAAATCTATGTAATCAAAATATCAGACCATTATCACAATCTTACTTACAAACAAAACGATATTTCATCAAGATATCAGACCATTCTCACGATCTTACCTACAAACAAAATCTATATCATGATGATATCAGACCATTCACACGAAATTACCAACAAATAAAGTCTATATCATCAAGATACCAGACCATTCTCACGATCTTACCTACAAATAAAATCTATATCATCAAGCTATCAGACCATTCTCACGATCTTATCTACAAAAAAACGATATATCATTAAGATATAAGACCATTCTCACGATCTTACCTACAAACAAAATCTATATCATCAAGATTTCAGACCATTCTCACGATCTTACCTACAAACAAAATCTATATCATCAAGATTTCAGACCATTCTCACGTTCTTACCTACGAACAAAAATCTATATCAAGATATCAGACCATTCTCACGATCTTACCTACAAACAAAATCTATATCATCAAGATATCAGACCATTTTCACTATCTTACCTACAAACAAAATCAATATCATTGAGATATCAGACCATTCTCACGATCTTACCTACAAATAAAACGATATTTCATCAAGATATCAGACCATTATCACAATCTTACCTACAAACAAAACGATATTTCATCAAGATATCAGACCATTCTCACGATCCTACCTACAAATAAAAATCTATGTAATCAAAATATCAGACCATTATCACAATCTTGCTTACAAACAAAACGATATTTCATCAAGATATCGGACCATTCTCACGATCTTACCTACAAACAAAATCTATATCATGATGATATCAGACCATTCACACGAAATTACCAACAAATAAAGTCTATATCATCAAGATACCAGACCATTCTCACGATCTTACCTACAAATAAAATCTATATCATCAAGCTATCAGACCATTCTCACGATCTTATCTACAAAAAAACGATATATCATTAAGATATAAGACCATTCTCACGATCTTACCTACAAACAAAATCTATATCATCAAGATTTCAGACCATTCTCACGATCTTACCTACTAACAAAACGATATGTCATTAAGATTTCAGACAATTCTCACGTTCTTACCTACGAACAAAAATCTATATCAAGATATCAGACCATTCTCACGATCTTACCTACAAACAAAATCTATATCATCAAGATATCAGACCATTTTCACTATCTTACCTACAAACAAAATCAATATCATTGAGATATCAGACCATTCTCACGATCTTACCTACAAATAAAACGATATTTCATCAAGATATCAGACCATTCTCACGATCTTACCTACAAACAAAATCTATATCATCAAGATATCAGACCATTATCACGATCTTACCTACGAAGAAAACGATATTTCATCAAGATATCAGACCATTCTCACGATATTACCTACGAACAAAAATCTTTATCAAGATATCAGACCATTCTCACGATCTTACCTACAAACAAAAATCTATATCATCAAGATATCAGACCATTCTCACGATCTTACCTACAAACAAAAATCTATATCATCAAGATATCAGACCATTCTCACGATCTTACCTACAAACAGAAATCTATATCACCAAGATATCAGACTATTTTCACGATCTTACCTACGAACAAAACGATATTTCATCATGATATCAGACCATTCTCACGATCTTACCTAGAAACAAAATCTATATCATCAAGATATCAGACCATTCTCACGATCTTACCTACTAACAAAAATCTATATCATCAAGATATCAGACCATTCTCACGATCTTACCTACAATCAAAAATCTATATCAACAAGATATCAGACCATTATCACGATCTTACCTACGAACAAAACGATATTTCATCATGATATCAGACCATTCTCACGATCTTACCTAGAAACAAAATCTATATCATCAAGATATCAGACCATTCTTACGATCTTACCTACTAACAAAACGATATATCAGTAAGATATCAGACCATTCTCACGATCTTACCTAGAAACAAAATCTATATCATCAAGATATCAGACCATTCTCACGATCTTACCTACAAACAAAAATCTATATCATCAAGATATCAGACCATTCTCACGATCTTACCTACAAACAAAAATCTATATCATCAAGATATCAGACCATTCTCGCGATCTTACCTACAAATAAAATCTATATCATTGAGATATCAAACCATTCTCACGATCTTACCTACAAACAAAAATCTATATCATCAAGATATCAGACAATTCTCACGATCTTACCTACAAACAAAAATCTATATCATCAAGATATCAGACAATTCTCACGATCTTACCTACTAACAAAGTCTATATCATCAAGATATCAGACCATTCTCACGATCTTACCTACTAACAAAATCTATATCATCAAGATATCAGACCATTCTCGCGATCTTACCTACAAACAAAAATCTATATCATCAAGATATCAGACAATTCTCACGATCTTACCTACAAACAAAAATCTATATCATCAAGATATCAGACAATTCTCACGATCTTACCTACTAACAAAGTCTATATCATCAAGATATCAGACCATTCTCACGATCTTACCTACTAACAAAATCTATATCATTGAGATATCAAACCATTCTCACGATCTTACCAACATACAAAAATCTATATCATCAAGATATCAGACCATTCTCACGATCTTACCTACAAACAATAATCGATATCATCAAGATATCAGACAATTCTCACGATCTTACCTACTAACAAAATCTATATCATTGAGATATCAAACCATTCTCACGATCTTACCAACATACAAAAATCTATATCATCAAAATATCAGACCATTCTCACGATCTTACCTACAAATAAAATCTATATCATCAAGATATCAGACCATTCTCACGATCTTACCTACAAACAATAATCTTTATCATCAAGATATCAGACAATTCTCACGATCTTACCTATTAACAAAATCTATATCATTGAGATATCAAACCATTCTCACGATCTTACCAACATACAAAAATCTATATCATCAAGATTTCAGACCATTCTCACGATCTTACCTACAAACAAAATCTATATCATCAAGATATCAGACCATTCTCGCGATCTTACCTACAAATAAAATCTATATCATCAAGATATCAGACCATTCTCACGATCTTACCTACAAATAAAATCTATATCATCAAGATATCAGACCATTATCACGATCTTACCTACAAACAAAACGATATTTCATCATGATATCAGACCATTCTCACGATCTTACCTACAAATAAAATCTATATCATCAAGATATCAGACCATTCTCACGATCTTACCTACAAATAAAATCTATATCATCAAGATATCAAACAATTCTCACGATCTTACCTACAAACCAAATCTATATCATCAAGATATCAGACCATTCTCACGATCTTACCTACTAAAAAAACGATTTTATCATTAAGATATCAGACCATTCTCACGATCTTACCTACAAACAAAATCTATATCATCAAGATATCAGACAATTCTCACGATCTTACCTACAAATAAAATCTATATCATCAAGATATCAGACAATTCTCACGATCTTACCTACAAACAAAATCTATATCATCAAAATATCAGACCATTCTCACGATCTTACCTACAAATAAAATCTATATCATCAAGATATCAGACCATTCTCACGATCTTACCTACTAACAAAACGATATGTCATTAATATTTCATACAATTCTCACGATCTTACCTACAAACACAAATCCACATCATCAAGATATCAGACCAATCTCACGATCTTACCTACGAACAAAATCTATATCATCAAGATATCAGACCATTCTCACGATCTTACCTACTAACAAAACGATATGTCATTAATATTTCATACAATTCTCACGATCTTACCTACAAACACAAATCTACATCATCAAGATATCAGACCAATCTCACGATCTTACCTACGAACAAAATCTATATCATCAAGATATCAGACCATTCTCACGATCTTACCTACAAACAAAATCTATATCACCAAGATATCAGACCATTCTCACGATCTTACCTACAAACAAAATCTATATCATCAAGATATCAGACCATTCTCACGATCTTACCTACAAACAAAATCTATATCATCAAGATATCAGACCATTCTCACGATCTTACCTACAAACAAAATCTATATCATCAAGATATCATACCATTCTCACGATCTTATCTACTAACAAAACGATATGTCATTAAGATTTCAGACAATTCTCACGATCTTACCTACAAACAAAATCTATATCATCAAGATATCAGACCATTCTCACGATCTTACCTACAAACAAAATCTATATCATCAAGATATCATACCATTCTCACGATCTTATCTACTAACAAAACGATATGTCATTAAGATTTCAGACAATTCTCACGATCTTACCTACGAACAAAAATCTAAATCATCAAGATATCAGACCATTCTCACGATCTTACCTACAAACAAAATCTATATCATTGAGATATCAGACCATTCTCACGATCTTACCTACAAACAAAATCTATATCATTGAGATATCAGACCATTCTCACGATCTTACCTACAAACAAAAATCTATATCATCAAGATATCAGACCATTCTCACGATCTTACCTACAAACGAAATCTATATCATTGAGATATCAGACCATTCTCACAATCTTACCTACTAACAAAACGATGTCATTAAGATTTCAGACCATTCTCACGATCTTACCTACAAACAAAATCTATATCATCAAGATTTCAGACCATTCTCATGATCTTACCTACAAACAAAATCTATATCATTGAGATATCAGACCATTCACACGATCTTACTTACAAGCAAAATCTATATCATTGAGATATCAGAGTTCATCCTTATCATATATCACATTGACTTTAGACGTTATGTTTACGAAATGTACATGTGCCACTCTTCACCATTCCTAAAGGTCGGTTAACCAGAAAATGAAGGTTCTCTTTTAATAAACTTTTAGGTTTGGATGGGATGTGGTAGTGAACAGAGTGAAAACACAAATGTTCTGATAGTCCAAGTTTGATCAAAAGCTTTTTAATGTTCATCAAAATTCACATACCCTTTTTCCACCTCTCAAGTGGCATTCTGATCCTGATTTGATAATACTGAAATGGTACTAAAATAAGATTTTGTGTGTGTATATAAAGTTTAGGAATTCAACATAAACGAGGTAGGTAGTAATATTATCCTTGTCTAGGCACCTGAAGTATTATAACACTTAATAATGGTTAGCAATTATTTCGACTTTATACAGATTGGGTAATGCGTAGATTAACTTAATTGATTATCAGGCAAACTAAGTTGTTTTTGTAAACAGCTAAAGTAAAGATAACTATTAGTTGCCTTGTGTGCAGACACATTCGGATATCTTTCATTCAAAGTTAAAGTGTGGTCTGGACATCGGGATTTTGGAATAACAGACTTGTGAATTGCTTTGATTTGAAGCGGCAAAATTATAAAATAAGGATTCACTGAATTAGTTTGATCCATTCTGACAATGGATCCAATGAAGCAAGGTCTCTTTCCTCACGGAATTAACAAACACCTTGAAATTCACATTGCATCTAAGGAAGATCTTCACGATATTATCTGTATAAAAAGGTTTAGGTGCAGAAGATTCCTCTGATTTCTTCTTAAGAAGACGGGGCACGGAGACATCCATTGCTCTATAGAATTATGGGAGGACAGATTGGTACAAGCAAGTATCACTGTCGAGGTATATATGGCTGGTGTGTATCGGGTGTAGTGGTATTCTTGAATGTCTCCTTTCTATCATTACCATTATTGTGGAGCTGATAAAGGCTAACCAATAACAATGTTATCGTTCTCACTTGGATAGACATGTTACAATTGTTGTACCTATTGTAGATGGATCTACATCTTTCCCACCAGATATATTTGAAAAAAAAAGTTTTATGTTGTGATAGATTATTTAGCAAGGTAGTCTCAGCAAATTCCATTTAAATAACCACCACCATATTTACGTTGCAATTAAAATGAAAACAATGTACACAGAGTATAAAGACCCATTTATTTCCTCAACCTCTTGCATGTTGTCATAAGGTCAAGCAGGCATAATAATGGAGAGCGTTCAACGTCGGAAGACCATGTTACATGAAGTTATAATCATACAACTCAGAACCAGACACGACACTTGATGTGTTTACAATTACAGTATCGCCATGTTTTGAGTGGCATGTTATAGACTCTCCATCGATTCTTTGTGAGACAGAACACCGCAATTGTGTATACCATTTTACCAACCCGTACACACTTAAACTAGTCCCACGGCAACCGCCGTGTGTACGAACTCTTTCTCCTGAAAAAAGAACAGGAGATCAACAGACTGTATCGAAATCATTACAATGGAAAGGTAGTCCATTTTCATCTTTTTTTTTTTCGTTTTGTGTTTTATGTTTGTTTAGCACCATTATCTCAACATTGCGTGTGATCTAGGTGTGTGACATTAACACTAGTTAACATAGGACTTGTATATAACTAACGCATCGTAACAAGCGGCAAGTATGAACAAAGTCTACATGTTCTACTGATAAAACAACTTTGTTTTTTATTAATTGTTTGTAAAAATAGGCGTTCTCGACACATAATATCGTATCACAACTTTAAACCGATTTTATTGTCAACATTAATTTGAGGGATTGGTTCATCATACATTTTACAAATATAACAATGAAATAGGCAATAAAAAAGGTATATATATTTATGTATAAAATCAGACTCAAGTTTATACAACATCAAAACATCTTTCAAAACGTAATGCTGGATTTGATGAAATATTTCACATATCTAAACACATGGGAGTGTAGATCTATAGAAAGATCTTATCTACTAAACAAAAGTAGGTCTTTAAATTCAAACCTATGTCCAAGGCTCTGTCAAAGTCATCAAGTAATGTTATCGGTTAGTTTTATTAATTAGTGTAATCAGTCATCAAGTAATGTTATCGGTTAGTTTTATTAATTAGTGTAATCAGTCATCAAGTAATGTTATCGGTTAGTTTTATTAATTAGTGTAATCAGTCATCAAGTAATGTTATCGGTTAGTTTTATTAATTAGTGTAATCAGTCATCAAGTAATGTTATCGGTTAGTTTTATTAATTAGTGTAATCAGTCATCAAGTAATGTTATCGGTTAGTTTTATTAATTAGTGTAATCAGTCATCAAGTAATGTTATCGGTTAGTTTTATTAATTAGTGTAATCAGTCATCAAGTAATGTTATCGGTTAGTTTTATTAATTAGTGTAATCAGTCATCAAGTAATGTTATCGGTTAGTTTTATTAATTAGTGTAATCAGTCATCAAGTAATGTTATCGGTTAGTTTTATTAATTAGTGTAATCAGTCATCAAGTAATGTTATCGGTTAGTTTTATCAATCAGTGTAATCTGTTAAAGTCATCAAGTAATGTTATCGGTTAGTTTTATTTATTAGTGTAATCAGTCATCAAGTAATGTTATCGGTTAGTTTTATTTATTAGTGTAATCAGTCATCAAGTAATGTTATCGGTTAGTTTTATTTATTAGTGTAATCAGTCATCAAGTAATGTTATCGGTTAGTTTTATCAATCAGTGTAATCTGTTAAAGTCATCAAGTAATGTTATCGGTTAGTTTTATCAATCAATGTAATCTGTGAAAGTCGTCAAGTAATGTTATCGGTTAGTTTAATCAATCAATGTAATCTGTCAAAGTCATCAAGTAATGTTATCGGTTAGTTTTATTTATTAGTGTAATCAGTTAAAGTCATCAAGTAATGTTATCGGTTAGTTTTATCAATCAATGTAATCTGTGAAAGTCGTCAAGTAATGTTATCGGTTAGTTTTATTTATTAGTGTAATCAGTCATCAAGTAATGTTATCGGTTAGTTTTATCAATCAATGTAATCTGTCAAAGTCATCAAGTAATGTTATCGGTTAGTTTTATTTATTAGTGTAATCAGTTAAAGTCATCAAGTAATGTTATCGGTTAGTTTTATTTATTAGTGTAATCAGTCATCAAGTAATGTTATCGGTAAGTTTTATTTATTAGTGTAATCAGTTAAAGTCATCAAGTAATGTTATCGGTTAGTTTTATCAATCAATGTAATCTGTCAAAGTCATCAAGTAATGTTATCGGTTAGTTTTATTTATTAGTGTAATCAGTTAAAGTCATCAAGCAATGTTATCGGTTAGTTTTATCAATCAATGTAATCTGTGAAAGTCGTCAAGTAATGTTATCGGTTAGTTTTATTTATTAGTGTAATCAGTCATCAAGTAATGTTATCGGTTAGTTTTATCAATCAATGTAATCTGTCAAAGTCATCAAGTAATGTTATCGGTTAGTTTTATTTATTAGTGTAATCAGTTAAAGTCATCAAGTAATGTTATCGGTTAGTTTTATTTATTAGTGTAATCAGTCATCAAGTAATGTTATCGGTAAGTTTTATTTATTAGTGTAATCAGTTAAAGTCATCAAGTAATGTTATCGGTTAGTTTTATCAATCAATGTAATCTGTCAAAGTCATCAAGTAATGTTATCGGTTAGTTTTATTAATTAGTGTAATCAGTCATCAAGTAATGTTATCGGTTAGTTTTATTTATTAGTGTAATCAGTTAAAGTCATCAAGCAATGTTATCGGTTAGTTTTATTTATTAGTGTAATCAGTTAAAGTCATCAAGTAATGTTATCGGTTAGTTTTATCAATCAATGTAATCTGTCAAAGTCATCAAGTAATGTTATCGGTTAGTTTTATCAATCAATGTAATCTGTCAAAGTCATCAAGTAATGTTATCGGTTAGTTTTATCAATCAATGTAATCTGTCAAAGTCATCAAGTAATGTTATCGGTTAGTTTTATCAATCAGTGTAATCGGAATTATCATTACGGATTATAAATTAATGTTATTAGTAACTTTATAAGTATAACTTACTGACAAATCACGCTAGGATACTGGAAATCTGTGAACGGAGCTGGAGTCACACAGAAACGGTCTTCATAATACAAGTATTGAGGGAGTTTTACTGGGGTAAACTTCTTCGGACACACGAAACTCCAGTCAGGAAAATATACACGCCACGCTTCTGCATCCCCGTTATATAGATTATCATGATCACAAAGCCATTCGTTTTTTGGGAATATTCATGATAGAATTTTGTATCGTTTTAAACTTCTTTTTTTTAATATACATAAAAGTATAAGATTAACTCTAATAAGCTACAAAACAATAAACGATAGCTTTGAACAGACATATTAAGTATATGTATTATATATATTGCAACCCATCTTAAATTCGTGATGTTGATTAATTTTTATGTATACAACTTACTTAACCCATTCCTTGTTAAAGTTTTAATTGGAAAAATGTGGTTTTATCATTTGTTATAACACAACGCAAGTTTCTCTTGAAGTAAATTAGTATCAAACTCCTGAGGAAACGTAAAACAGGATGCAGCCAGATGAATTTTACATCTTTCAGGGTGACAAAAACTCTTACATCATTAGTTTTCTTCTTAGTTGAAGCTTTGTCAATCTCGGTAATTTTTCTGTACATTTATAAAATCGGCAATCTATTGCAAAGTTGAAGTTTTGTTTTGTGGCAGATGATTGTAGTGGATTGTTGGTGATACTTTCTTCTGATGGACAAGGAAGTCGCATCTCCAAGGAAATACTCGCTTTTTGTATTGGCGATGATGGTGGTATTATACACAGAACCATTAACGGCCAGTTTGTCCGTGAAAGAAGTTAGTGTTATAATCAGATTTTAAGCACAGAACTATTAACAGTCAGGTTGTCTGTGAAAGAAGGTAGTGTTATAATAAAATCTTACACACAGAATCATTAACAGCGAGTTCGTCAGTTAAAGAAGATAGTGTTATAATCAAATCTTCTACACAGAATCTAATACACAGATGCATTAACAGCCAGGTTGTCTGTGAAAGAAGGTAGTGTTATAATCAAATCTTCTACACAGAATCTAATACACAGATGCATTAACAGCCAGGTTGTCTTCGAAAGAAGGTATTGTTATAATGAAATTTTAAGGAAAAAACCATTAACAGCCAGGCTGTCTGTGAAAGAATGTAGTGTTATAATCTAATCTGATATACGGAACCATGAACGGTCAGGTTGTCAGTGAAAGAATGTAGTGTTATAATCAAATTCTAAGCAAAGTCCCTTTAATAGTGAGGTTGTCTGTGAAAGAAGGTAGTGTTATAATCAAATCTTACACACAGAAACCTTAACGGCCATGTTTTCGGTGAAAGAATGTAGAGTTATAATCAAATCTTACACACAGAATCTAATACACAGAATCATTAACAGCCAGGTTTTTGGGAAAAATGTAGTGTTATTATCAAATCTTAAACACAGAATCTAATACACAGATGCATTAACAGCCAGGTTGTCTGTGCAAGAAGGCAGTGTTATAATCAAATCTTGCACAAAGAATCTAATACACAGATGCATTAACAGCCAGGTTGTCTGTGCAAGAAGGTAGTGTTATAATCAAATCTTATACACAGAATCTAATACACAGATGCATTAACAGCCAGGCTGTTTGCTAAAGAAGGTATTGTTATATTCAAATTTTAAGCAAAGTCCCTTTAATAGTCAGTCTGTCTGTGAAAGAAGGTAGTGTTATAATCAAATCTAAAACACAGAGCAATTAATAGTCAGGTTGTCTGTGAAAGAAGGTAGTGTTATAATCAAATCTCATACACAAAATCATTAACAGCCAGGTTATCAGTTAAAGATTGTAGTGTTATAATCAAATCTTCTACACAGAATCTAATACACAGATGCATTAACAGCCAGGTTGTCTGTGAAAGAATGTAGTGTTATAATCAATTCTTATACACCGAATCTTATACACAGATGCAATAACAGCCAGGTTGTCTGTGAAAGAATGTAGTGTTATAATCAGATCTGATACACGGAACCATTAACAGTCAGGTTGTCAGTGAAAAAACGTAGTGTTATAATCAAATCTTATACACAGATGTATGAAGAGCTAGGTTGTCTATAAAAGAAGGTATTGTTACAATTAAATCTGATACAAAGAACCATTAACAGCCAGGTTGTCTTACAAAAGGAAGCTAGCGTTTTAATCAATTCTTATATACAGAATCATTAACAGCCAGGTTGTCTGTTAAAGAAGGTATTGTTATAATCAAATTCTAAGCAAAGTCCCTTTAATAGTCAGTCTGTCTGTGAAAGAAGGTAGTGTTATAATCAAATCTTCTACACAGAATCTAATACACAGATGCATTAACAGCCAGTTTGTCTGTGAAAGAATGTAGTGTTATACTCAAATCTTATACACAGATGTATTAAGAGCTAAGTTGTCTATAAAAGAAGGTATTGTTACAATCAAATCTGAACCACAGACCAATTAATAGTCAGGTTGTCCGTGAAAGAAGGTATTGTTATAATCAATTCTGATACAGAGAACAATTAATAGTGAGGTTGTCTGTGAAAGAAGGTAGTATTATAATCAAATCTTATACACAGAAGTATTAACAGCCAGGTCGTCTGTGAAAGAAGGTAGTGTTCTAATGAAATCATATACACAAATGAATTAACAGCCAGGTTATCTGTGAAAAAAGGAGTGTTATAATCAGATCTAAAAGACAGAACAATTAATAGTCAGGTTGTCTATGAAAGAAGATATTGTTATAATCCAATCTTATACACATAATCATTAACAGTTAGGTTGTCTGTGAAAGAACGTAGTGTTATAATCACATCTTCTAAACAGAATCTAATACACAGATGCATTAACAGCCAGTTTGTCTGTGAAAGAAGGAAGTGTTATAATCAAATCTGATACACGGAACCATTAACAGTCAGGTTGTCAGTGAAAGAATGTAGTGTTATAATCAAATTCTAAGCAAAGTCCCTTTAATAGTCAGTCTGTCTGTGAAAGAAGGTAGTGTTATAATCTAATCTGAAACACAGAACAATTAATAGTGAGGTTGTCTGTGAAAGAAGGTAGTGTTATAATCAATTCTGATACAGAGAACAATTAATAGTGAGGTTGTCTGTGAAAGAAGGTAGTGTTTGTCACGTCGTATCTATGTATATGTTGTTGTCTACGTTCGGTATTTTCGTTATCCCTGTCGAGCGACCGTACTTGTGCGTGTGACCAGGTGAGTGGGAGTTCATGGAGGTCGCGTGAATTCCGCAGGGGTTGTTTACGGATTATTTACCCGATGTAACCACTACAAGGAAAATATACAGGCACAGATTGCAGACTGTGCTTTTCCCACCGGTCACAACGACACCAGCTACCTCATCAAGGCCACGACGGTTTTATCAGTGAGAGTCGGCACCAGGGCCTTAGCAGACAGTAAGGTCAGCCAATCACGGGAACTACAGGTTGGCATTGGGGTACACGTCCCTAGGAGCATAGCGGTACAGATATGGCATCTATAACTGTGAGCTCTACTCTGCTTGAGATTTTGTGTGGCACGCACAGCGCCAGAGTACTACTGCGGTAGTAGTTCGTCAGTTGTCTGGATAGGAATCCTCTGTCTCCATTGAATCCAGGATTTGGGGGTTTTCTTGAACTTTTCATTCCTGGTGTGAAGGACCGTTGAGGGGTGATCAACAGAGACTTTGTGTAACACTGAACTGTAATCTTTTGTGTGAATCTGAGGGAATGTGTGAGTGTGCTTTGTTTACGTTCATGTTGTAAATAAATTGTTAATCTTTATAATGGTATTGTGTTTCATTTTCCTGATAGCTTCTCGCCGCTCGTCCTACGTTACAAATTTGGTGGCAGCGGTGGGATGACTGACGTGTTGCTATTTGGGAATTGAATTTAAGGTTGTAAACAGGTATTTCAGGTGAGGTAGTTTATCAGATATTTATTTTTCTGACCTGTTTCTGTTTGCGTCTCTTTTACTCTTTTCTTGTTTCTTATCCGTTTTCTTTCGTCACAAGAACGTTTCAGATGGATCGCACAGGTAAGCAACCAGGGGAAATTCCAGATGAACAACAGCATGTGGACTGATCTCAAGCCGTGGTGAGTATATATGCATGGTGTCTCCTTGTTTTGTTTCCTGTGTTATTTGTGTTGTCTTGTTATTTGGAATCTGTTTGGCAGGTGTGTTTGTAGCTCATTTATCTTTCAGTATGTCTACATTACAAGAACTTATTGCTTTTGGAAAGGACTTGCACTATGAAGGGGAGCAGTTACAGGACTTTGTCCGAGATCAGCAAGCCCAAGCCAGAGAGGAACGGGAGAAAGAACGTGCTTTTCGGATGGAATTAGAGCAGAAGAACGTCATTCTGGAACAGGCTAAGCTTGAAGCAGAGAGGGATGCGAGAGCGGAAGTTCAGCAAGAGAAAGAACACCAGAGGAAATTGGAACTCCTACGAGCAGAAGGTGGCGAGAACACAAGTGTCCATTCCGACAGGG
This sequence comes from Ylistrum balloti, assembly GCF_031769215.1. Classification (NCBI taxonomy): domain Eukaryota; kingdom Metazoa; phylum Mollusca; class Bivalvia; order Pectinida; family Pectinidae; genus Ylistrum; species Ylistrum balloti. The sequence continues at coordinate 78,346 of NW_026782752.1, read as the reverse complement.
AAACTGCTGTTCGAAGAGGTCCGAAATTGCCAGCATTCGATGAGACACGAGATAATATGGACGCCTACCTCCAGAGGTTTGAACTCTATGCTAGGGCGCAGAAGTGGGAACATAGCCAGTGGGGAGCGAACCTCAGTGCATTGTTGAAGGGAAAAGCTCTGGAAGTGTTTTCTCGTCTACCGGTTGACAAGGCTTTAGACTATGAGGAGTTGGGGAAGGCACTTTTGCAAAGGTTCGAAAAGACCGAAGAAGGTTTCAGGAAATTATTCCGGACAGCCAGACCTGAAGGAGGAGAGACATTCTCGCAGTTTGCCTCACGCTTACAGAATTATGTTGAACGCTGGGTGGAATTGAGTAAGACTGGTAAGACATACGAACAGTTGAGAGATCTTATGCTGAGGGACCAATTCATCCACTGCTGTGGACAGGATCTTTCTCTTTTCCTGAAGGAGAGGTCACCAACATCAATCATCGACATGGCGAGATTAGCAGACCAGTTCGTGGAAGCAAGAGGAACCAGGGCAAACCAGGTGATTTCTAAAGGCCAGAAGACGGGTACTAGTAAGCCACATAGTTCCGGAACAACTGAGGCGCCTGTGTCAAGAGCTCCAACGAAGGATAAGAAATGCTACAACTGTGGTAAGCTTGGACATATATCTTATGAATGCCGTGCCAAGAAGAATGCTTCTGGGAGTAAGGTTGCTGCTCTAGTTGACCAGCAGCATAGGAAAGAGAAGGATAGCGATGAGAGTAGGAATAAAGGAAGAAAGTCAAGAACAGGGTCATCCAGCCAAAAAAATGATTCTGCGACTTTGAGTGTGTCTTGTGATGTGAGGAGTTCTCAACCTACAGCCATGCCTGTGAAGAAAGGATATATTGGGGACCACAGCGTGACGGTGCTACGTGACACTGGATGTAGCGGTGTTGTGGTAAGGAAATGTCTCGTTGACGAAGGATGTTTCACAGACAGAGTTCAAGTATGTACGTTCGTCGATGGTTCGAAATTACAGACACCTGTGGTTACAGTGGAGGTGGATTCCCCGTACTACAAAGGAACAACCGAAGCCTGGGCTCTGGAGACTCCACTGTACGATCTTATCATTGGAAACATTCCTGGAGCATTACCTCCCAACCAACCTGACCAGAACTGGAAGATGAGGGAACCTGACGTTCAAGCGGTGGTGACACGTGCGCAGTCAAAGAAGAAGGATCAACCATACAAACCACTGAAGGTGCTGGATCTTGTTACAGACATTGGAAGTGTTGTGGATTTGAAGGAGGAGCAACAGAAAGATCCGTCTTTGGAGAAGTTTAGGAAACTGGCGGCTAAAGGAGAAATATACGAGCGAGATGATGGAGGATCTTCCACCATCTTTTATCAGAAAGGGATCATGTACCGTAAGTTCCATAGCCCAAGGGTGAGAAATGGTATGACCTTTCGTCAGCTGGTTGTTCCGGCAAAGTATCGCGATATAGTGATGAGATTGGCACATGACTCCATGATGTCGGGACACTTGGCAGCTAAGAAGACTACCAACAGAGTTCTATCGGAGTTCTTCTGGCCTGGTATTCAAGCGGAAGTTATTCGGTTTTGTAGATCCTGCGACATATGCCAGAGAACATTTCCGAAGGGGAGGGTGCCGAAGGCTCCACTTGGTGACATGCCTCTTATTGACACTCCATTTAAGAGGATCGCTGTGGATCTTATTGGACCACTGGAACCAGCTACAGACCGAGGGAACCGATTTATTTTGACGGTCGTGGATTATGCCACTCGATACCCCGAAGCAGTCGCACTGAAGAGCATTGAGACGGAGAGAGTAGCTGAGGCGCTCATCGATATTTTCAGCCGAGTAGGGATTCCTTCAGAGATGCTCAGTGACCAGGGGGCGCAGTTTACATCGGAGATGATGAGAGAGGTAAGCCGGCTGTTGTCTATCAGACAACTGACTACTACGCCGTATCATCCCATGTGCAACGGCTTGGTGGAGAGGTTTAATGGTACCCTGAAGCAAATGTTGCGCAAGATCACTGCTGAACGGCCGAAGGATTGGGATCGGTTTATCAACCCTCTGCTATTCGCCTATCGAGAGGTTCCTCAAGAATCACTTGGATTTTCACCCTTTGAGTTGCTGTACGGGAGAGCAGTAAGAGGGCCTATGATGATTCTGAGAGAACTGATGACCAAGGATATTCCAGATGAGGAAGTGAAAACTACCTATCAGTACGTGATGGATTTACGAGAGAGAGTGGAGGAAACTTGTCGACTGGCATCGGAGCAACTTAAAGATGCAAAAGTCAAACAGAAGAGGCACTTCAACCGAAGAGCGAGACAAAGAAACCTGAAAGCGGGTGACAAGGTTTTGGTACTCTTACCGACAAAGGCCAACAAGCTTCTATTGCAGTGGAGAGGACCTTATGCCGTGATTGAGAAGGTGGGTCCGTCAGACTATCGTGTTGACCGTGATGGAAAGATCAAGGTACTCCACATCAACCTTCTGAAGAAGTATGAAGAACAAAAGAGCCGGGAAGACTCAAACGCAGTGACGTCCGAAGGAGTTCTGGCTTGTGTCCTGTCCATGGTCATTGAGGAAGAAGAATGTAAAGAAGAAGGTCTTAGCCACGTGTTAGAGACTCTTCCGTGTGACAGAGGAAAAGGGGGAATACAGGATGTAGGCATATCTCAGGAATTACCTGAAGAACAGAAAAGGGAGGTGAAAGATTTACTGGAGGGATATAAGGACGTGCTTACAGATCAACCGGGAAGGACAGTCCTTATCGAACATGACATCACGACTACAACTCCTGAGCCGGTGCGTGTTAAGCCTTATCCAATACCATTCAACACCACGAAAGTCATAACAGCAGAGGTGGACAAGATGTTGAAAATGGGAGTCATCGAGCCTTCTTCATCGCCTTATTCAGCACCTGTTGTGATCGTCAAAAAGAAGGACGGCACCAACCGCTTCTGCATCGACTTCAGGAAGTTAAACAGAGTGACAGTCTTTGACGCCGATCCGATGCCGAATACGGAGGAGATCTTTGCTAGACTGGCGGGTGCTCGTTACTTTTCGAAACTCGACCTAAGCAAAGGATACTGGCAGGTGCCGTTGACGGAGAAAGCAAAGCCCATGACAGCATTCACAACGCCACAGGGATTGTTTCAGTTCCGTGTCATGCCGTTTGGACTAGTGAACGCTCCTTTCAGTCGCATGATGAGGAAGTTATTGGCAGGAATGGCTCATCTTGAGAATTTCATAGATGATATTCTCATTTACACCTCCACATGGGAAGAACACTTAGACGTTTTGAAGGAGCTGTTTTCACGTCTGCGCGAGGCTGGGTTGACTGCTAAGCCAAACAAGTGCGCGCTAGCTTTTTCAAGCTTACCGTGTCTAGGGCATGTGGTCGGATTAGGACGACTAGAACTGGAGCAGGCGAAAGTGAAAGCAATTGCGGAAGCGCCTACACCAACCAGCAAGAATTGGCTGGATTTTATCGAAAGTTTATTCCTAACTTCGCCGCCATCAGCGTTCCCTTGACAGACCTGACTAAGAAGGGTAACCCCAACAAAGTCGTCTGGGAGGAAAGTCATGACATCGCATTCAATACTTTGAAGAAGTTGCTGACAGCAGGACCCGTTCTGAAGCTCGCTGATATGGAAGAAGACTTCATCCTTCGAACGGATGCTTCCGACACTGGTTTAGGTGCTGTTCTCCTGCAAGAGGACGGAGATCAGAAGTTGCCAGTTGCCTATGCGAGCAGGAAACTCCTACCTAGAGAACGGAATTATGCCATAGTGGAAAGGGAATGTTTGGCAATAGTCTGGGGGATCCAAAAATTTGAGCCATACTTGTATGGAAGAGAGTTTGTACTGGAAACCGACCATCAGCCACTCACTTATGTCAACAGATCCAGGACAGCAAACGCCAGATTAATGCGTTGGGCGCTGTTACTTCAGCCCTACAGATTCCGTATCCGAGCGATAAAGGGTGTGGACAATGTTGGTGCTGATTACCTCAGCCGGATTTGAACCATCCATACTCCGAAGTGTTTAGAAAATGTGTAACACTTTTTTCCGAAACGGGGGGATATTTGTCACGTCGTATGTATGTATATGTTGTTGTCTACGTTCGGTATTTTCGTTATCCCTGTCGAGCGACCGTACTTGTGCGTGTGACCAGGTGAGTGGGAGTTCATGGAGGTCGCGTGAATTCCGCAGGGGTTGTTTACGGATTATTTACCCGATGTAACCACTACAAGGAAAATATACAGGCACAGATTGCAGACTGTGCTTTTCCCACCGGTCACAACGACACCAGCTACCTCATCAAGGCCACGACGGTTTTATCAGTGAGAGTCGGCACCAGGGCCTTAGCAGACAGTAAGGTCAGCCAATCACGGGAACTACAGGTTGGCATTGGGGTACACGTCCCTAGGAGCATAGCGGTACAGATATGGCATCTATAACTGTGAGCTCTACTCTGCTTGTGGCACGCACAGCGCCAGAGTTGTTATAATGAACTCTCATACCCAGAAACATTAACGGCCATGTTTTCGGTGAAAGAATGTAGAGTTATAATCAAATCTTACACACAGAATCTAATACACAGAATCATTAACAGCCAGGTTTTTGGGAAAAATGTAGTGTTATTATCAAATCTTAAACACAGAATCTAATACACAGATGCATTAACAGCCAGGTTGTCTGTGCAAGAAGGTAGTGTTATAATGAAATCTTCTACACAGAATCATTAACAGCCAGGTCGTCAGTTAAATAATGTAGTGTTATAATCAAATCTTCTACACAGAATCTAATACACAGATGAATTAACAGCCAGTTTGTCTGTGAAAGAAGGTAGTGTTGTAATAAAATCTTACACACAGACTCATTTACAGCCAGGTCGTCAGTTAAAGATTGTAGTGTGATAATCAGATTTCCTACACGGAATCTAATACACAGATACATTAACAGCCAGGTTGTCATTTATAGAAGGTAGTGTTATAATCAAATCTTTTACACAGAATCTAATACACAGATGCATTAACAGCCAGGCTGTTTGCTAAAGAAGGTATTGTTATATTCAAATTTTAAGCAAAGTCCCTTTAATAGTCAGTCTGTCTATTAAAGAAGGTAGTGTTATAATCAAATCTAAAACACAGAGCAATTAATAGTTAGGTTGTCTGTGAAAGAACGTAGTGTTATAATCACATCTTCTAAACAGAATCTAATACACCGATGCATTAACAGCCAGGTTGTCTGTGAAAGAAGGTAGTGTGATAATCAAATCTGAACCACAGAACCATTAACAGCCAGGTTGTCTGTGAAAGTAGGTAAGGTTATAATCAAATCTGAACCACAGACCAATTAATAGTCAGGTAGTCTGTGAAAGAAGAGAGTGCTATAATTAAATCTCATACACAGAATCATTAACAGCCAGGTCGTCAGTTAAAGATTGTAGTGTTATAATTAAATTTTCTACACAGAATCTAATACACAGATGCATTAACAGCCAGGTTGTCATTTATAGAAGGTAGTGTTATAATGAAATCTTTTACACAGAATCTAATACACAGATGAATTAACAGCCAGGTTGTCTGTGAAAGTAGGTAAGGTTATAATCAAATCTGAACCACAGACCAATTAACAGTCAGGTTGTCCGTGAAAAAATGTAGTGTTATAATCAAATCTTATACACAGATGTATTAAGAGCTAAGTTGTCTATAAAAGAAGGTATTGTTACAATTAAATCTGATACAAAGAACCATTAACAGCCAGGTTGTCTTACAAAAGGAAGCTAGCGTTTTAATCAATTCTGATATACAGAACTATTAATAGTCAGGTTGTCAGTTAATGAATGTAGTGTTATAATCAAATTCTATAGAGAAAAGTCCCTTAATAGTCAGGTTGTCTGTGAAAGAAGGTAGTGTTATAATCAAATCTTGCACACAGAATCTAATACACAGATGCATTAACAGCCAGGTTGTCTGTGAAAGAAGGTAGTGATATAATCAAATCTAATACATAGAACCATTAATAGCCAAGTTGTCTGTGAAAAAATGTAGTGTTATACTCAAATCTTATACACAGATGTATTAAGGGCCAGGTTGTCTGTGAAAGAAGGTAGTATTATAATCAGATCTGATACAAAGAACCATTAACAGCCAGGTCGTCAGTTAAATAATGTAGTGTTATAATCAAATCTTCTACACAGAATCTAATACACAGATGAATTAACAGCCAGGTAGTCTGTGAAAGAAGAGAGTGCTATAATTAAATCTCATACACAGAATCTAATACACAGAACCATTTACAGTCAGATTGTCTGTGAAAGAAGGTAGTGTTTTAATCAAATCTTATACGCAGAATCTTATACACAGAGCCATTATCAGATAGGTTGTCAGTGAAAGACGATAGCGTTATAAGCAAATATTAAGCATAGAATAAAATACACAGAACCATTAGCATCCAGGTTGTCTGTGAAAGAACGTAGTGTTATAATCAAATCTTCTAAACACAATCTAATACACCGTTGCATTAACAGCCAGGTTGTCTGTGAAAGAAGGTAGTGTGATAATGAAATCTGAACGACAGAACCATTAAAAGCCAGGTTGTCTTAAAAAATGAAGCTAGCGTTTTAATCAATTCTTATATACAGAACCATTAACAGCCAGGTTGTCTGTTAAAGAAGCTATTTTTATAATCAAATCTGAAACACAAAACAATTAATACTCAGGTTGTATGTGAAAGAAGTTAGTGTTATAATCAAATCTCATACACAGAATCATTAACAGCCAGGTCGTCAGTTAAAGAATGTAGTGTTATTATCAAATTTTCTACACAGAATCTAATACACAGATGCAATAACAGCCAGGTTGTCTGTGAAAGAAGGTAGTGTTATAATCAATTCTCATACAGAGAACAATTAATAGTCAGGTTGTCTGTGAAAGAAGGAAGAGTTATAATCAAATCTTACACACAGAAACCTTAACGGCCATGTTTTCAGTGAAAGAATGTAGAGTTATAACCAATTTTTACACACAGAATCTAATACACAGAATCATTAACAGCCAGGTTTTTGGGAAAAATGGAGTGTTATTATCAAAACTTAAACACAGAATCTAATACACAGATGCATTAACAGCCAGGTTGTTTGTTAAAGAAGGTATTGTTATATTCAAATTTTAAGCAAAGTCCCTTTAATAGTCAGTCTGTCTGTTAAAGAAGGTAGTGTTATAATCAAATCTAAAACACAGAACAATTAATAGTTGGGTTTTCTGTGAAAGAATGTAGTGTTATAATCAAATATTCTACACAGAATCTAATACACAGATGCATTAGCAGCCAGGTTGTCCATGAAAGAATGTAGTGTTCAAATCAAATCTGATACACAGAACCATTAACACATAGGTAATCGGTGACAGAAGGTAATGTTACAATTAAATCTGATACATAGAAACATTAACAGCCAGGATGTCATTGAAAGAAGGTAGTCTTATAATCAAATCTTATACACAGAGGTATTAACAGACAGGTCGTCTGTGAAAGAAGGTAGTGTTATTATCAAATCTTATACACAGAATCAAATACACAGATGCATTAACAGCCAGGTTGTCTGTGCAAGAAGATAGTGTTATAATCAAATCTTACACACAGAATCTAATACACAGATGAATTAACAGCCGGGTTGTCTGTGAAAGAAGGTAGTGTTATAATCAATTCTCATACACAGATGCATTAACGGCCAGTTTGTCTGTGAAAGAAGGAAGAGTTATAATCAAATTTGATACACGGAACCGTTAAAAGCCAGGTTGTCTTAAAAAAGGAAGCTAGCGTTTTAATCAATTCTTATATACAGAACCATTAACAGCCAGGTTGTCTGTTAAAGAAGCTATTTTTATAATCAAATCTGAAACACAAAACAATTAATACTCAGGTTGTCTGTGAAAGAAGGTAGTGTTATAATCAATTCTGATACAGAGAACAATTAATAGTCAGGTTGTCAGTGAAAGAAGGTAGTGTTATTATCAAATCTCATACACAGAATCATTAACAGCCAGGTTGTCTTTGAAAGAAGGTAGTGTTCTAATCAAATTTTATACACATAATCATTAACAGTTAGGTTGTCTGTGAAAGAAGGTAGTGTTATAATCAAATCTTATACACCGAATCTAATACACAGATGCATTAACAGCCAGTTTGTCTGTGAAAGAAGGAAGTCTTATAATCAAATCTGATACACGGAACCATTAACAGTCAGGTTGTCAGTGAAAGAATGTAGTGTTATACTCAAATCTTATACACAGATGTATGAAGAGCTAGGTTGTCGATAAAAGAAGGTATTGTTACAATTAAATCTGATACAAAGAACCATTAACAGCCAGGTTGTCTTATAAAAGGAAGCTAGCGTTTAAATCAATTCTTATATGCAGAACCATAAACAGCCAGGTTGTCTGTGAAAGAAGGTAGTGTTATAATCAATTCTGATACAGAGAACAATTAATAGTCAGGTTGTCTGTGAAAGAAGGTAGTGTTATAATCAATTCTGATACAGAGAACAATTAATAGTCAGGTTGTCAGTGAAAGAAGGTAGTGTTATTATCAAATCTCATACACAGAATCATTAACAGCCAGGTTGTCTTTGAAAGAAGGTAGTGTTCTAATCAAATTTTATACACATAATCATTAACAGTTAGGTTGTCTGTGAAAGAAGGTAGTGTTATAATCAAATCTTATACACCGAATCTAATACACAGATGCATTAACAGCCAGTTTGTCTGTGAAAGAAGGAAGTGTTATAATCAAATCTGATACACGGAACCATTAACAGTCAGGTTGTCAGTGAAAGAATGTAGTGTTATACTCAAATCTTATACACAGATGTATGAAAGAGCTAGGTTGTCGATAAAAGAAGGTATTGTTACAATTAAATCTGATACAAAGAACCATTAACAGCCAGGTTGTCTTATAAAAGGAAGCTAGCGTTTAAATCAATTCTTATATGCAGAACCATAAACAGCCAGGTTGTCTGTGAAAGAAGGTAGTGTTATAATCAATTCTGATACAGAGAACAATTAATAGTCAGGTTGTCTGTGAAAGAAGGTAGTGTTATAATCAATTCTGATACAGAGAACAATTAATAGTCAGGTTGTCAGTGAAAGAACGTAGTGTTATAATCACATCTTCTAAACAGAATCTAATACACCGATGCATTAACAGCCAGGTTGTCTGTGAAAGAAGGTAGTGTGATCATCAAATCTGAACCACAGAACCATTAAAAGCCAGGTTGTCTGAAGAAATGAAGCTAGCGTTTTAATCAATTCTTATATACAGAACCATTAACAGCCAGGTTGTCTGTTAAAGAAGGTATTTTTATAATCAAATCTGAAACACAAAACAATTAATACTCAGGTTGTATGTGAAAAATGGTAGTGTTATAATCAATTCTGATACACGGAACCATTAACAGTCAGGTTGTCCGTGGAAAAATGTAGTGTTATAATCAAATTTTATACACAGAATCTAATACACAGATGCATTAACAGCCAGGTTGTCTGAGAAAGAAAGTAGTCTCATAATCAAATCTTATACACATAATCTAATACCCAGATGCATTAACAGCCAGTTTGTCTGTGAAAGAATGTAGTGTTATACTCAAATCTTATACACAGATGTATTAAGAGCTAAGTTGTCTATAAAAGAAGGTATTGTTACAATCAAATCTGAACCACAGACCAATTAATAGTCAAGTTGTCTGTGAAAGAAGGTAGTGTTATAATCAAATTCTTATATGCACACACCATTAACAGCCAGGTTGTCTGTGAAAGAAGGTAGTGTTATAATCAATTCTGATACAGAGAACAATTAATAGTGAGGTTGTCTGTGAAAGAAGGTAGTGTTATAATCAATTCTGATACAGAGAACAATTAATAGTCAGGTTGTCAGTGAAAGAAGGTAGTGTTATTATCAAATCTCATACACAGAATCATTAACAGCCAGGTTGTCTTTGAAAGAAGGTAGTGTTATAATCAAATCTTATACACAGAATCTGATATACAGTTGCATAACAGTCAGGTTGTCTGTGAAAGAAGGTAGTCTTATAATGAAATCTTATACACAGAATCTAATACGCAGATGCATTAACAGCCAGTTTGTCTGTGAAAGAAGGAAGTGTTATAATCAAATCTGATACACGGAACCATTAACAGTCAGGTTGTCAGTGAAAGAATGTAGTGTTATACTCAAATCTTATACACAGATGTATTAAGAGCTAGGTTGTCTATAAAAGAAGGTATTGTTACAATTAAATCTGATACAAAGAACCATTAACAGCCAGGTTGTCTTATAAAAGGAAGCTAGCGTTTAAATCAATTCTTATATGCAGAACCATTGTCTGTGAAAGAGCCAGGTTGTCAATTCTGATACAGAGAAAACAGCCAGGTTGTCTGTGAAAGAAGGTAGTGTTATAATCAATTCTGATACAGAGAACAATTAATAGTCAGGTTGTCTGTGAAAGAAGGTAGTGTTATAATCAATTCTCATACAGAGAGCAATTAATAGTCAGGTTGTCTGTGAAAGAAGGGAGTGTTATAATGAACTCTCATACCCAGAAACATTAACGGCCAGGTTATTAGTTAAATAATGTAGTGTTATAATCAAATCTTATACACAGAATCTAATACACAGATGCATTAACAGCCAGGTTGTCTGTGAAAGAAGGTAGTGTTATAATCAAATCTTATACACAGAATCTAATACACAGATGCATTAACAGCCAGGTTGTCTGTGAAAGAAGGGAGTGTTATAATCAAATCTTATACACAGAATCTAATACACAGATGCATTAACAGCCAGGTTGTCTGTGAAAGAAGGTAGTGTTATAATCAAATTTTATACACATAATCATTAACAGCCAGTTTGTCAAAGATGTTAACAGCCAGGTTGTCTGTGCAAGAAGGTAGTGTTATAATCAAATCTTATACACAGACTCATTTACAGCCAGGTCGTCAGTTAAAGATTGTAGTGTTATAATTAAATTTTCTACACAGAATCTAATACACAGATGCATTAACAGCCAGGTTGTCATTTATAGAAGGTAGTGTTATAATGAAATCTTTTACACAGAATCTAATTAACAGCCAGATTGTCTGTGAAAGAAGGTATTGTTATAATCAAATCTGATACACAGAATCTTATACACAGATGCATTAACAGCCTGGTTGTCTATGAAAGAATGTAGTGTTATAATCAAATCTGATACACAGAATCTTATATACAGATGCATTAACAGCCAGGTTGTCTGTGAAAGAAGGGAGTGTTATAATCAAATCTTACAAACAGAATCTAATATACAGATGCATTAACAGCCAGGTTGTCAGTGAAAAAATGTAGTGTTATACTCAAATCTTAAGCACAGATGTATTAAGAGCCAGGTTGTCTGTGAAAGAAGGTAGTGTTATAATCAAATCTGATACACAGAATCTTATACACAGATGCATTAACAGCAAGGTTGTCAGTGAAAGAAGTAAGTGTTATAATCAAATCTTATACACAGAATCTTATACACAGATGCATTAACAGCCAGGTTGTCTGTGAAAGCAGGTAGTGTAGTGTTATAATCAAATCTTTGTCATAAAGAAGGTAGTGTTATAATCATCTTATACACAGAACATTAACAGCCAGAATCGAATACACAGATGCATTAACAGACAGGTTGTCTGTGAAAGAAGGTAGTGTTATAATCAAATCTTATACACAGAATCTAATACACAGATGCATTAACAGCCAGGTTGTCTTTGAAAGAAGGTAATGTTATAATCAAATGTGATACACAGAATCATTAACAGCCAGGTTGTCAGTTAAAGAATGTAGTGTTATAATCAAATCTTACACACAAAATCTGATATACAGAACCATTAACTGCCAGGTTGTCAGTTAAAGAATGTAGTGTTATAATCAAATCTTATACACAGAAACAGCCAGGTTGTCTATTAATCAAATCTTATACACAGCATTAACAGCAGGTTGTCTGTGAAAGAAGGTAGTGTTCTAATCAAATCTGATACATGAAACCATTAACAGTCAGGTTGTCAGTGAAAGAAGCTAGTGATGTAATCAAATCTAATACATAGAACCATTAACAGTCAGGTTGTCAGTGAAAGAATGTAGTGTTATAATCAAATCTTACACACAGAATCTGATATACAGATGCATTAACAGCCAGGTTGTCTGTGAAAGAAGGTAGTTTTATAATCACATCTTATACACATAATCATTCACAGTCAGGTTGTCTGTGAATGAAGGTAGTCTTATAATGAAATCTTATACACAGAATCTTATACGCAGATGCATTAACAGCCAGGTTGTCTGTGAAAGAAGGTAGTGTTATAATCAATTCTCATACAGAGAACAATTAACAGCCAGGTTGTCTGTGAAAGAAGGTAGTGTTATAATCAAATCTTTTACACAGAATTATTAACAGTGAGGTTGTCTGTGAAAAAAGGTAGTGTTATGATCAAATCTTACACACAGAACATTAACAGCCAGGTTGTCTTGAAAGAAGTAGTGTTATAATCAAATCTTATACACAGAATCTAATACACAGATGCATTAACAGCCAGGTTGGTTGTGAAAGAAGGTAGAGTTATAATCAAATCTGAACCACAGAATCTAATACACAGATGCATTAACAGCCAGGTTGTCTGTGAAAGAAGGTAGTGACATAATCAAATATAATACAGAGAACAATTAAGAGTAAGGTTGTCTGTGAAAGAAGGTAGTGTTATAATCAATTCTGATACAGAGAAAAATTAATAGTGAGGATGTATGTGAAAGAAGGTAGTGTTATAATCACATCTTTAACAGAAAGCATTAACAGGCAGGTTGTCTTTGAAAGAAGGTATTGTTATAATCACATTTTAAGCACAAAACCATTAACAGCCAGGTTGTCTGTGAAAGAAGGTAGTGATATAATCAAATATAATACATAGAACCACTAATAGCCAAGTTGTCTGTGAAAAAATGTAGTGTTATACTCAAATCTTATACACAGATGTATTAAGAGCCAGGTTGTCAGTTAAAGAATGTAGTGTTATAATCAAATCTTACACACAGAATCTAATACACAGATGCATTAACAGGCAGGTTGTCTTTGAAAGAAGGTATTGTTATAATCACATTTTAAGCACAAAACCATTATCAGCCAGGTTTTCAGTTAAAGAATGTAGTGTTATCATCACATCTTCTACACAGATGTATTAACAGCCAGGTTGTCTGTGAAAGAAGGTAGAGTTATAATCAAATCTGAACCACAGAATCTAATACACAGATGCATTAACAGCCAGGTTGTCTGTGAAAGAAGGTAGTGATATAATAAAATATAATACATAGAACCAATATTAGCCAAGTTGTCTGTGAAAAAATGTAGTGTTATACTCAAATCTTATACACAGATGTATTAAGAGCCAGGTTGTCAGTAAAAGAATGTAGTGTTATAATCAAATCTTACACACAGAATCTAATATACAGTTGCATAACAGCCAAGTTGTCAGTGAAAGAATGTAGTGTTATAATCAAATCTTACACACAGAATCTGATACACAGATGCATTAACAGCCAGTTTGTCTGTGAAAGAAGGAAGTGTTCTAATCAAATCTGATACATGAAACCATTAACAGTCAGGTTGTCAGTGAAAGAATGTAGTGTTATACTCAATCTTATACACAGAAGTATTGAGAGCCAGGTTGTCTATGAAAGAAGGTATTGTTACAATCAAATCTGATACAAAGAACCATTAACAGCCGGGTTGTCTTAAAAAGGAAGCTAGCGTTTGAATCAATTCTTATATACAGAACCATTAACAGCCAGGTTGTCAGTTAAAGAATGTAGTGTTATAATCAAATCTTATACACAGAATCTAATACACAGATGCATTAACAGCCAGGTTGTCTGTGAAAGAAGGTAGTGTTATAATCAGATCTTTTACACATAACCTAACACATAGAACCATTAATAGCCAGGTTGTCTGTGAAAGAATGTAGTGTTATAATCAGATCTTATACACAGAATTTAATTCACAGAATCATTAACAGACAGGTTGTCTGTGAAAAAATCATGTACTTACTTGAGTATCCATCATGTCAACTTGCTTAAGTTTTTCTTTTTCCTTTTTTTTAATATCTCTCGACTTTTCTTCACTTCTTAACACTTAGTGCAACCTTTATACAGAAATGCAATGGCGCTTATCTAATGGTGAAGTATTTTAAGTACAAACAGGCCTAAGTGTCGAATTTGATTGTGTCCAGCTGACTCATGTCAGGTCGATTCAGTTAACAAAAATGTAATAACTTGTCAAAAATATTTGAAAAATATCGCCTCGATATAAGATGTGGCAGAATTACAATTGGTTGTACTTGTACCCGCATGGAGATCCCCGATATCCTTCTTTATATAGATATACTTATTTTGAGACTTTCGTACTATCCAGAAGATTTAAAGTGACTTACATGTATGTATTGTCCTTGTACAGCTGTGGTTGTATTTAACCAAAAGCTGGAGACAGACATTGCGATTTGAAAAATGAGTAAAAAAATGATATGGTGGTACGCCTTCTCCTATACATGTTCATAGAAAATTAATTTAGTACGCGTCACGTAAACAAAAAATTCCAATGCGTTGGACAATACAAATATAAGATAAGAAAATCTCCGCTACATGGATTAGGTTTCCTGACTTCAACATATCTTTTTTATCTAAAGCATCAGCAGAAGAGGCATGTCTTCCACATGTAACACACATTTAGATATTGCCAGTGAGATCTTCCAAATTCTTCCCATATGTTTTTAAAATGTCCTTATAGAGATATCTTTGATTTCATTGATCGATTTTGATAATTTACGGTTGGTTGGCACACTGGCGTTCTCCTGTTATTGGAGAGTAGTTGCTTTTAAGCACTCCCAGTTAATCCTATTTGCGTGGGAAGCTGGCACTAAATTACACAGGACATTGTTGATGTTATGAAATCTGTTTACTTTTGTGCTTCATACTTGTTTTACCGTCGTTTTATTTCTATTCTTTATGTCTCGACATTTTATGATAGAAACGAGTGCAAAGTGTTCGCAATCTTCGTCCCGCCCATCCCGAATCAATGTCAGCACTCCAGCGGCCCTATAAACCTTCTATAACCCTACCTCGGATGATTTCATGATCCAGAGATAAACAATTCTAGGGTCAAAGGCTCTTGATTAATTTTCCTCGTTTCAACCACTTAGTAAATTTTACTAATGTTTAAAAAAATCAATATTTCGGAACTTGAAATGAATGAATGTTTCTGAAAAAATACACTGTGTTTAATTGGTCAGTCAAAGTGTAAAAGTATCTGTAAATGGTTACGACTTTTTAAAAAATATTTTCAAGTTTCTATGCTATATTAGCATAAAACTATGCCTTTTCTACTCTTTACTATATTTGTATGTATGTATAATAGATAAATTTTCACGAACATTTTTGCATTCTGTGATATTCTTAATTATGTATATGTGATAGTTGTATGAAAATCTTATAACTATGTTGTGAACAATTATGTATTTTAACATACACCATGTTTTATGTACAGGAGGACTCTGTGGAAGATTAGCCTCGGCTAACAGTTTCTAAAATCCTCATGAAATAAAATCGATTATTATTGTTATTATTATTATCATTATCAATTTCTGTATCGACCACTTTAGTAATGCATTGATTGATTGATTCATTCATTCTTTAATTCCTCTTTTAGAGATACAAAAAATGCGAAAATGCAAAAATGATAATTACACAATTAAAGACATAAACTTGGCTCAGTCTCTTGTAATTTTGATAGCGCGTACGCGATCGCGTTAGGATACGCGCTTAATATTCTGTCTTGCGCTGTCAGGTAGGTGTGCGATGCTGCTCTCAGAAATCGAGCGGCCATCATGTGATATTGTCTGTTTTCTTCCACATCTGGGTGGTGACGACCAAATAACATTCGGACAAATCCTTCTTCTTGTTGAGTGTCCAGGGCAAGGAATGTTTGTATTCCACATACATTCAGTATTTCTGTCATAAACGAGTCTCTGACAGCATATGTGACGTCACAATCAGAAACGTAGTGCTGAATGAGATCAGTCATTGATTTCCCACACTTACTACAGTTGTGTTGTTCCATTTGTGGAGCGTATGTAACAAGCTTTGATACGAAACGAACGCACGCAAGGTTAATACATAAGGATATATTTGAGTATGAACCCCACTGAAACGGTCAAAAAGCTCGTCGTTTTCCATTCTTTCCCGCCACATTCTAGTTTCCACAGTCTTAATGGCACGGTTAACAAGCAATGCCTATGCTTTTTTGGACGGAAAGTGAATTCGGGTAGTCATATATTTTGTGAGTAGATCAAAGAGATTGTACTTTTTCAGTATCGAGTAGATGTCCGGTATAAATCCTTTTTGGCAAGTGGTGTCTGAGTGAAGGTAAGAGTATAATCGAGTTAAAAACACTTTCTTGGCAAGAATGTCACTGGGAAGTTTAATAAGTCTGTGAAGAAATTGGAGTTTCCGTCGATCTATCTCAGCGGTAATCCGAAATAGACCTACCATACTTTCTGATATAACTGTTGGTTTGGAATCCCGAGTTACAGGAATGTGTAGTGTATAGACTATCTGTCTGTGGAATCCCGAGTTACAGGAATGTGTAGTTAATAGACTATCTGTCTGCCGTCTGTGGAATCCCGAGTTACAGGAATGTGTTGTTAATAGACTATCTGTCTGCCGTCTGTGGAATCCCGAGTTACAGGAATGTGTAGTTAATAGACTATCTGTCTGCCGTCTGTGGAATCCCGAGTTACAGGAATGTGTAGTTAATAGACTATCTGTCTGCCGTCTGTGGAATCCCGAGTTACAGGAATGTGTAGTGTATAGACTATCTGTCTGCCGTCTGTGGAATCCCGAGTTACAGAAATGTGTAGTTAATAGACTATCTGTCTGCCGTCTGTGGAATCCCGAGTTACAGGAATGTGTTGTTAATAGACTATCTGTCTGCCGTCTGTGGAATCCCGAGTTACAGGAATGTGTAGTTAATAGACTATCTGTCTGCCGTCTGTGGAATCCCGAGTTACAGGAATGTGTAGTTAATAGACTATCTGTCTGCCGTCTGTGGAATCCCGAGTTATAGGAATGTGTAGTTTATAGACTATCTGTCTGCCGTCTGTGGACTAACAAATATATATATACATATATACATATCACTTAAAAATTGAAATTGATAAAAAGAAAGCAAAACATTTATTTTTCCCCGGTATGAAAATCGGTTGTCTCCCCTATACCAATGTCACATCACTCCCTGATGAGTGCTTTCGCTTACGTGTGTCACCTAAGTGCGAACTCATTATTCTGGTAGGAAACTGATATGGTTTATTTGCCAAAGAAGGACTACTGGTGTTATATAATGACAGACAATTGATTACTATAGACACTTCTGGTGTTTGTTGTTCGTGACAGCAAATCATTAAAAAAATTCGTAATTTCTTAATGTACATATATATATGAACTGTGATTTCATCATTTGGTCCAGGTATCGTATACTTATAACTACTCATTCAAAGTATCTCTATTATTTTATGAAAGTGGGATCTAGCACCGAGTGCTGGTCAGCCCCACACTTACACTCGGGTAGGATTATGGATGTCCAGGGTTTCTGTAAGATCATTTTAATTTAACACGCGTATATCACATAAGTACGAATACATCCGGGCTTGTTTGTCAAAGATCGACGATTGGCGTTTTATGTAGATACTAGATTACTCTAAACACTTCTGATGCTGGTCTCCTTGAGGGTAAATTATTCTTTATATAAAATTTAAACCAGAATGTCACATGTACACTGGAATGATGATATTACAAAACTAATTGAGAAAAGACACTGACTTTCTTTAAGAGTCCATGTTAGAATTCCAAAGGAAATGTGTTGAAAAAGAACTTTACATTATCAGGACAGAACTTGTTCGGAACAGACAAAATCATTTAAAGAAACATTAACACTGTCTTGCCTTCCGATTATCATTGAAATTTAACTCCTCACCCATCAACAATTTTGTTATCACTATTTCTTGAGAAGTACTAAATGGATCATTATCAAATTTCATTTGTCGGTTTCTGTTGTCCCTAGTTGTGCCCGTTATTTTTGGGACTGATCAGAAGAAAAACGATATGGTGACAAGCAACTGTCTTTGATTTAGACTATGAAAGTCCGTTATCGCTATTCCTCGTGGTCCCTAGTTTTGCCCGACTGGTTTTGAAATTGATTGGATGCACAAAAAATTGCCATCTTGAAAGTTTGTCATCGTAATATCTTAAACAGTACTAAACGGATCTCTCTCAAATGTCATATGTAGGTTTCCCTTGGTCCCTAGAAATGCATGTTTTTGGTTTTGACAATGGAAGACTTTTATCAGTATTTTATGAAAAGCACTGGATGGATCTTTCTCAAATTTGTTAATATGTAGACTTTTCTAGATCCCTAGATGTGGCCTTTTGATTTTGAAACTAAGAAAGACAAAAATGGCTGACAGGCGGCATCCCTCTTGGATCTCCTGTTCTTATCTTATAGCATGTCAATTGTCTATATCAATTACATTAAATCGAATATATGTTACCCTGAACTGAATTATCTTATATCCCGAGGTCTGTGTCCCTCTCTCCGATTAATATCTTTCACTCACTTTTTGTCTGCAATCTAAGAATGCCCATTTCATATTGGATATTATCTAATATCCAAAGAAGTCACCGACCTGTGAACAAATCTTAGTTTAACGAGGGCAAAACAAAAACCGTATGAAATTATAAGTCATACAATCCAGACTACGAATGATGTATGGTGTAACTGATGTTTTAAGTTTACTGGTGTAGTTTGGACCATTAAAACAGTGTAGTGCACACTTAAAACGTAAATTTTGTAAACATTATTGCTTAATACGCACGTTGTTCACGGTCTAACCTTGACTGTTTTTAAAGGTGAAAATGATTCACCGCACCTGTTTGTTAAAGTAATGGTTCACCACACCTGTTTGTTAAAGTAATGGTTCATCACATCTGTTTGTTAAAGAAATGGTTCACCACACCTGTTTGTTAAAGTAATGGTTCATCACACCTGTTTGTTAAAGAAATGGTTCACTACAACTGTTTGTTAAAGTAATGGTTCACCACACCTGTTTGTTAAAGTAATGGTTCACCACACCTGTTTGTTAATTGAACTTATTTATGCTTCTTGGACCCTTCAGACATATTTTAAACCTCAATTGTCGAAATCGAGGACTCAACAGCGGAAACTAAATATTTATCAAAAGCATGAAAAAAAAAACAACAAAAAATAAAACAACAACATCAACAACAACAATACCAAAGTGCTTAGTACATCGCCTGCTCACGAACCTTTGTGTTGAACGTTGATAACAATGCTATAAAATTCGCCAGCTCTTTATTGCCATTAAAACAAAGCAGTGATAACGAACTCGCCTGTCCGCCTTTTGGTATGTGCGTTGGACGATGTTAAGGAGTCCAGAAGGACGAAACAACCGTATGATGCAGTTTAATTCATTGTTTGTCTCTGCTGTATCTCACTCTAAATTATGAAAAGTTTCTATTCACTTGTGTGTCTTTTGTATAATCTTTAAGTTAGCAAATGGTAGACACTGCTGGTTATTTTAAATGTATGTAAATTACAAACATATCTAATCATGGGGCTGCTGCACCTCTCCATCTGGATTTGATCACTGTGGATTTCCTTTGTCGCCTCCTAGGCTTCAGAATTTAGACCCTGAACATCATTGACGAGTCCTAGAAAGACGAAACAGCTGTATAATGCAGTTTAATTCATTGTTTGGCTCTATTGTGTCTTACTCTAAATCATGAAAAGGTGTTATTCATTTTTGCGTCTTTTGTTTAGAGAAAGTCGACTCATCCTCGCCTTGTGCCCTCGTCACTGGGACACTGATGTTACGAGATCGGTGCCTCACTCCAGCATTGTGTGTTCATGGGGGTACCGGCATTTCTCAATACTTGTCAGTACGGATGTTCTAAAGATTTGTTCTGTCTTTCTACATTTAAACTCTCTTTGGTTTGTAAAACAAATCCAAGAATACATTTGTTAGTAATGTAATGAATTCTAACCAAAGTCTTCATTTTAAATTCTCAGCGATTGCCCTTTCATTTGATCATATAAATTAAGATATTTGGCGTTAAAATGGGTACTAGCAACGATTGGGATACCCATTTTGTGTCATTTCATTTCCAGAGTGTTTTTACAACGTAATTCTCCCTTAAATGTTCTGAATCAGCGTAAGGCGCGGAATTAAATGGACGCCTATTACTGCGGGGTTTCTTGTTATACAGCACGGGAGGTTTAACTAAGAGGCGACGGATACATGCGAGGGAGGCTGCCACGCGGTATCGACCAGGAAAAAAGACCTATTTTTAATTAACACAACATGCTTCCATCCCACATCTCTGTCATTTTACACGGCTCCATGAAACAACATCAATAAATCATGCTGTATTTTAACTGAAGTTACTTGGAAATAAATTGGTCCAATGGGACAATTGTTTGTATATCGTTCTAATAGGATCAAAGTTTTTTCTTCAAGTGAACTGATTATCTCAAATATTTACAAAGAGGGCCTCAAATATTACAAAGCTCTTCTGAATGTATTTCCTAACGAGACAATCATTTGATCATTGTAAGAATGAATTGACAGATTACGAAGCATGTTGTATGGTGTTAGTGTTAAGAGCATTTGAAAAAGAATGACAAGGTGGACTAAATTATCAATTAGCGTTATTGAATTAAATGAACTAGGGCACCAATAGTTCTTACATTCTAGTAACTGTAAACATCAACTTAATTTTTACACTTTCATTGCCTTCCATCATCGCGTAATTACCTGTTAGGGCATACAAGACATTCACGTGCGTATTTTTGTTCGTTACATAGGAATACTGTGACTGCTGTTTGGTGATATCCAACTCGCCGTAAAGAAAGATGATTTTTAAATGTAGATTTGTAACGTGTTTGTTGTGGTATGTAGGTCACATTGACGTCGGCTACAGATCGATTAGATATTGGATAGTAGTGTTATGCCATGTATATATAGCGTGGTGCCATAAAATCTACCGGTTAATGCAACATCACACTACCAACTTAGATCAGTCTATACCGTTATCATAGCACAATCTACGCTTAAAACCTAAAACATTACAAATAAATATTCATAAAGTTGTGGAGTTGTCACTCTGGAATCTGTCAACACAGCTACTCTGTTTGGTGAGGTGCAGCACAATCTACACGATCTCACTTCGAGTCAGATGTGACACATCTGCATTGTGGAATTGTACATTGCTATGTCATTGAAAGTGTTTTTGAAATCATGTATATAATGGTTGATTTGCGTTTCGGATATTCAGCATCATGCAATTTCCTAAAAATCATATCACAGACTACACCATGCAGATTGTTTAGTTTTGGCCAGAATCAGAATAATTTCATTTTCTCGTCGGCGATATTCCTAGAAAATCCGTATTTCCAGCTATAACATAGGGCTATTACATCAAGTCTGATCATAACAACCTTGCATTGATCAGGAACGGACTAAACGTAAACTTTTACCAGGCGGACCGACCAATTGCGCTAAATTAAAGGTTTGCTAAAGAATGTTTTCGTAAATTATTTATGTGTTCGTTTAACAGCAATTTTATTACTGATGGGATTCATGGGCGCGTTCTCAGACAAGCTGGTTTAATGTCACGAAACTGTCACGTGGTATCCCCTAGGGCGACCTTTTGAAGCAAAGGTCATATTACGTCTGTCAAAACAATTTCAACTTGGCAAAATGTGAATGTCAGATAAAATTACCAGGATCATTTTGTAGTGTAAACAATCCTTGCTGCTGTTTTAGTATCAGGTGATTAACCAAATTACAATAGCTGTGTGTCAAATGTCAAAGGCTTACAACAATTAACAACCACTAATAATTACACAATAAGGATTCTGGTACACTTGCACATTTTAAGTCGTTTCGAGTTCTGACAACTGCATCTCAAGACATCTTAAGTATGTTTACAAAGAAAGTGTATTATAGTACATTTTGATTTCAACACATTACGACAAAATATAAATCTACACACAAGAAAAATAAGAACCGTTGTGCACGTTAGACACACGAGTGAATATCACCTTCCACTACAAAGATAGAGCCAAACAAAGTATTAAACTACATGATACAGCTGTTTCGCCCTTCTAGGACCCATCAGTGCTGCTAATGGCCTAAATGTTAAAACCTAGGAAGCGACTTTGGAAAATCTAAAGCAATCGAAAGAAACGCCAAATTCTAGACAGGAGAACACCTTAGTCACAAACAAAGTAGTCACGTGACAATGAGCCTTGATTTATAATGACATGCTTACAAACTCGAAAAGCTATCAAAAGCTATTAGAAAATTATGTATTTTTCTGATTTGTTCACAATAGAAATGATGCAGAAACCTAGTCTCGTAGATTGAATACATTACATAAGCAACAAGAAAATACCAACATGTCAACATAATCATAATAAAAACTCAAATTCAATAAACCTAAAGCAAAAGAAAGACTTACTAGAAGACTCCAGAAAAAGTACAAGGATAATAAAACCAGGTGTTCCGGAGGAGTAAGCGTCCTTTGCTTTATCGATGACACCCGCCATGTCAATCTTTGCCAATCCAAGTAATGTTACATTATCAAATGGGAACAAGGTATACAACAACGGAACTATTATCATTGTTTCTTGTAGAGATAAATCATGTGCCTTTAGAAAGGCTGTCACACTGCCAGATTATTTGGGGTTTTTATCATGAACGTGAAAAGAATAAGTGCGCTTTACCTTAATCTTGAGAACGCGAGGCATGTGTTTTGTAGTCACTTAACCTTGTCTTTTAATTCACTTATGACATATTTTATCATATTTCAGACATAATTTTTTTATCGTTTCAGCTTCACAGAACAATATATTACATATCTATGGTTATTCACATAGCTGAATAACTATGATACATTGTATTTTAATGTCTGAAAAAAAAGACATAATAAAAACTGAAGAAACGACAGGTTGTGAATGCTTTAGGTTGTTATATGTTTTCTGTTTTACAAGTAACACCTGTTGTAATGGAGGTTTAACAACCCCAGTACTATCACATAAGGCTCAAATCAATGAAACTAGCTGAAATCTTCAAACATTAAATCTTGTAACCGAGGCTAAGTATGTATTTTGATAAACCACAACTACGCGGTATCTAGCAATGGACAATGAATATGGAAAAAACAAGGAAAGAATAGCTGATGACATTTTAAGTCGCACTTTGGATAGATTTGGAGATGAGGTGACCGTCTTCTTCGGGTAAAACTACCTTATTAAGAAGAGAAATGAGGAGTAAGAGTTATATTTTTAGGGAAAAGATCAAAGAAATATATAAAACGCCACCTGGTGATTAAACCTGGTCTAGTGACAACTACAAATACCGAAACATTCATGTCGAATCGCAGGTGTTGGCATAACACAACACGGAAAGTGTTTACTCAGGGTGGATAGGAAAGGTCAGTAGTTTATGGTCGGGCATAGAAATACTTGTTCTGAAAACATGGGTGTAAATTAGCGGACATGACACTGATCTCATCTCTAAGTACTACTGCTGGCATTGTAATTACTGAAATGTCCTAAAACCAGGATCATAAACCCACATCTCTAGTGTTCATGGAAACCTTTGTTGATTTGCTATTATTGAGGTCAGCCGCTAGGGAATGCGTTCCATTTTGTCATATAAGAAGAAATGCAGCTATCTGAATCCTTTTTCTTCAGATTATCACTACTTCCTGGGAAGTTTACAATCTAATTTATAATAGTGATATAAAACAAAAAGTATAAACAAACGATAATTGTATTGAATTAGTCACAATTGTGCGTAAATATAACCAAGACGAAATTCTTACATTTGAACAATTTTATGACTATATATCCTTCGATCTATAACTATTGTAGCAAACAGAAATGATTTTCTTTCAAGGAATAGGGTAGAACAAGTTATCTATGCTTGACTGCCGTCCACATCATTCATATTGATTTACGAATTCTGGATGGCAAACGGTCCACATTGCATGCTATTTGTCTTGTTTTCACCGTTTGTCACATATTTGATCCATCGATACTTTCTCCGGCACATAAACCGGAATTGCAGAAAAAAGATTAGAAATAGATATGACAAACAGATCATTTCCTTAACTGTCGACTTTTTTGTTCAGTTCAAATTATCTATTTATTTATGACATTATGTGATAAAGCCATCATGCGCTACTGTAAATATATCAGTCAACATATGTTTAAAACTATCGATCTAGGCATCTTCTCCTCGAAATCTTACAGATGTTGAATTGCAGGATTTCGGCGCCAGCCCATAACCAGCGTATAATGTACTTACGTACTGAATCAAAAGTAAGCACCTAACTCTCCAAATATGAAGTCTCTAACGTTTAATGATTTCTTTTATCGATCATATTAGTAAGGTATCTTATACCGCGTTTCGTGTTCTTTCGAACTTACAATAATGAGTTGTCAGCGTAATGTGAAATACTTATGTCTGATTCCTTTTCAAAAGTGTTTAGCATCGTTGGAAAATAATAAAAAAAACTTTTAGACAAATTGTGTTTTGACATGTAGTTATTAGGTTGATTAAAAAATCCAATTAGTATTTTCGACACCAATATGGATTTACCCAGGAAGATATGTCAGCTATAAAATATGTCATAGTGTCACGTGATATGTTGTTTAAGATAGTTCCACACATTTCCGTAATTAATCACGTCACTCTTGCAAACGTTTCACTATTCCTCACAGATTATGTGACGTAAAACATCCGATAGCTGACAGGCCGATGGCAGAATTATGATAATTGTGCCAAGTAACAAGGTTGAGTTGAAGTGCGATGAAGAATTACTTTATACCTAGTATTTCTTTTTCTCTAACAATGACTTTTCAAAATACGAAGATGTTATTCAACACAGTGGCAAGAATCCTGTTCAGTTTGATGAAATAGCACGTAAAACGCGAAAATTAACAGGGCAGAAGAACTGGTATTGATAATTGAAAATGAATTCAAGATCCTATTTCCAATTCTGAGATGTTGCCATCAGATCTCTTTGTATCTATATGTCTTTCTTTATTGATTTCCGGTTCATGTAAGTTTCGTCTTGGTCTCAGATGTTTTCCTTTGTGATGGAAGCGTCTGGCAAGGTGTTGAACAAAAGTCTATATTTGTCCTGTGCCATAAAATGTTATTTATCATATTGTATAAAGAAGTGGTCGCTTCTGAAAACAATAGACCGCTTATTTCAGGTGCATAAATGACAAGATATCATGCAGCTAGTCTAAATTTTGTATTTTTAAAATACTAAGTAATTGAGGACGTGGCTTGTAAATTGATACAGATATGACTAGACATCGAGGAAGTTTAGAGAAATCAAATATAAAAGGAGGGACATCCTGCTCCTTATCTATACGTTAAATCCAACATTTCTACCTTTAAGGCTTCGTACCTCAGAAAAATGAACAGTTCTGTCAACGAATTGATAATCAATATGGCAGTAGGATCTGGGTTGTATAAGTATTTCACTTTATTCGTACGAATGTCTTTTCCTGCATGTTTTCTGTTTACAAATTGAGACATCTTTACTATGTAATGAAGTCGTTGAGACAACATTAACCCGGTGATTTTGCTACAGCAATAGAAATGACGTTCTAAAATCCTTTCTTTAACAATTCGTTAGATAGTAATATGAACATGTATTTTACTGCGTAGTTAAATTAAAAGCGCCTTTGAGGTCTATCGGATTTTGCTGTGTTTGTATCTGAAACCATTGATATTAAGATTTATTTTCACACAGAAATTTAATACCAAGTCATGTTTTGCCATATTTATTTCTAGCTAATCCGATTGCTACAGTGAAAAATATCAAACGATAGTAATGTTCTTTGAAAAACGTCCCAAGAAAAGCTTGTCAGCTGGCAAAGAAGGAATTACATCCGAGCCTTTTAGACGATGGACAGAAGCTTCAAAGTTCTGGCAGTATTAATAGCCAGCACGATCAAATAGGCTTTACTTCCCCACGTTAATTATAACCAAGGTAGTTACACACCGGGTCACTGACATCTATCGACCGTATACATTATGTCATAAGCGTACTAAAAGGATATGAATGTGCGTAAACTGGATGTTAACTGCAACCAAACATGGCAAAACGTATAGCAAAAATGAATTCAAAAAGTAACGCGGAGCTGGAAAATATAGAAATAAATAAAGTCAACAACTGTCTTGAAATAAGGCTTTTACCATTGCAGGGGCTCCTCAGGTTTATTTTGAAAGGAAATGTTAATTGTGATGACGTCATTATCAACGTAGTGTCATCTTGAAGAAAATGACTCATAAAATTAGTTCAAGACTGCTGCTGATTTTGTTTGTATTAAATCATATAGACATAGGGCGGAATTCACATCACGATTCGATAGTCTAAATATTGTACCATGCTATTAGCGCTAGCCTATAATACGATAGTAAAGAAGCGACTACGAGAAATTTAGTTTACCAGACAATGTCGTCAGTTAATTTTTTTTTTGAATCTTTGACTAAGAATTGTATTTTAGATAAAATCATATTTCCTTAATGTTCCCAGACATACGTCAAATCGTTATTTGCAGTATGAGACGGATACTTATGATCTTAAAAACAGGAAAAAATATAATATCGTCAATATTGAAACAAATGAATGTTCCCTTACGCATTAAAGCAAGTGTTTTCTTCTGTTTATGATAGACAAATCAATATAAGCTTTTATTGCACGCAGGAAGAATTGAGAACATGAGTTCGGCAAGGACGCACAGTCTTTCTTAACCCTTGCAAACAATAAACCTTGTATTACACAATAGTTATATGTTCTTTGTGTCTACAGCGCATTGTCTAGACAACAAGGTGAAAGAAACACGTTGTGGTACTTTAGGGTAATTTGTCATCATGATCTTCTGATGTTGAAAATGGTTCCTTCTATATAATTAGGGGCGACCTAGAACTGTTTAACAGAACAATAAACGTTACAGCAACTGAACGTAAATGAACGAAGAACTCCTTCGACATGTCGACATCTTATATCAATGGAGCAATTGTGCACATAGTAACTGGTGGCTTAAGCATTATCCGAAACATGAAGCTACGACAGCTTTTCATGAAGGTCCAACATATAGTGAATCCCCGTTCATTAATTGGAATTTCAAGATTCTTATGGATTCCATTAAACCTATGTCAGAGAGTGGATGAAATGAGAACGAGCCACATTGAAGAGCCGTTTTCAAATCCATTCAGTCTATCATTCCTAAAGGAATACGTAGTTTGAAATCTAAAATTTAACAAAACACAAAACTGCAGTCATTGATCCTAATTTTAAAATCAATACTTCAAGATTTGCGTGACAATTCTGTCATTGTGCCTGCAGACAAATGTACGTAATCTAATGATTTGGTCCTTGTTAGCAAGTCAAAGCGTCTCACTACCATTTTAGTACTATCAAATCATGCTTACAATCTTCATTTAAACAATATTTTATTCAATGTTCAACAATACCACACGTACTTTATCAGGTATTATGATACTCAAGAAGCGGAATTAACGGTACGTTTTTAGAAACACCCAACATCTTCTCAAAAGAAAAAAAATCCACTTCTCCAATGAGTACATTTACTTGTTCGACGCTTTACGCTACCATACCCCATTCGTAATTGATAAAACGCTTTCGTTCTCTTGTTACGGGAGCTTATTTTCAGAGAAATTTTAACGGCAGTACAAATATATGGTTGTTGTCTGTACTGAAGCGTGGCTCGTGGAAAAAACTTCAAAGAACAATTATATAGAAGAAGAAAATGTTAAATGACCGAATTATTGGTTGATTACATATTTATCGAGTTTGGCGGAAAAACGTCCAACAGACTATTCTATACACGTAGAAACAAACTACGGCCCTATTTCGACTTACTTTTTTTATTCATCAAAACAGACCAAAACAGATCTTACGGAATCCTTCACTTTGACTTTCAGATGTATTGAGAATATTTTCCTTTTAATAACAAGAAATTCATGACGATGTCAATCGTATGTACCCAACTGAGTTGGAAATCAAGGACTCGATAGACTCGTCTGCACCAGCCGCCTACTTTGATCTTTCCTTACAAAGAAATCAACAAGGACACCTTTTTACCAAACGATATGATAAGCATGATGAATTCCCCTTTCTCTATCGTTTATTTTCCATTTTGGAGAGTAACACCCTTACATACCTAACACATGGTGTTTCATTAGTTGGGTCTAGAGTTGAGATATCGGACGAAAGCCCGAGCGAGCAAGGGTCCCGCCAGTGGAGACTAGCCTCTTTCATATCTGTCCTTCAGGAACTGGCACATACTGGCTAGAAAAAGTCCAGTAGAAATCTTCTTAACCCAGAAATGTTCTTTGCTATGAACTTAAAAAACAAATTGCATTGCCATGTAGTCCTGGAATGAATGTAACTTTGTTGCAAAAATGGCAGGTTTGGGCAAATTTAGTAATTTGCATAATTCCAATATGGCTGCCAAATGCTATCTTAAAAAGTGAATTTAATAACCATTTGTCCTAGATTGATGTATAATACATGTTTTATGGGGTTTTTCAGGGCGTAGAATCGATTTATAGTACTAGTTTGTCGATTCAACAACAGAGATTGTAAAGGTCAAACTTGACTACTTTTTTGTGATATTTATGTCCATTGTTGGGTTCCGTAAATATGTTGGTAAAATCTTAAAGGTCTCCAAAGTGGACACTATTGATGAGGAGGAAGAGGATGCGTTGGTTAGAAAGATCACGACTGAGGCGCATGGTGTTCCTGTAAGCAACAAAAACTATGATCTTTGTGATCTCATACAAGCAAAAGCAAAACAACAAACTAGTAGCACACTGCTTAAGTTTATTTCAAAGCTTACATCAAATGGTGAAGTCACAAAGGCATCAATGAGTCTAGCGCAATCATTACAAAATCAAATTACGAAAACACGTAACCAAACAACACTTGGACTAGGTGTTAAGCTACACCACAAATTTGGGAGCAGAGATCTAATCGACACCCTATATGAACATGGATATACTTCGTCATATGATGAGGTGCTGCGGTTCCGCAAGTCAGCAGCAAAACATGTCCGTGACAATTCTGCAATATTGCATCGGATGATGGGACTCACTAGGACAGTTGGACCCATTTTGGTGGGTATGGCAACTTTGACGTAATGGTGTCAACTCCAAATGGACGTCGGGAGACTCATGCTTTGGCAACAGAGTTCCAGATGCACCCAGCTGGCATAATCGAGTCTGGCAGCGCCATCCCTGGTATTAGTACTCTCACAATCCCTCGCATTACGATCAAGCAGTCTAAGTCTTTGGACAAGATCAGCGCCGTCCCACCTATTCATTACACTGGTCCCAAGAAAGTTATTCCTCCTCCGGTGCCTACAAGGAAAATTGGGATTAGCTACGCCGATGTATGTGCTCAACAGACTAGTTTGATGGCTGCCCAAGAAATGGACACACGGTGGCTCAACAGTTTGAGTTAGGGACAAGATGGCATTGAGTGGAGTGGTAATAACAATCAACTAGCTAGAAGCCAGGACGTACTCAAACCTGGAAGCATCTATATGTTTGGTCCTCTGATTGATGCCCCACCCTCGTATCCAGACACAATTCTGACAACGCTCAACTACATGCAGAGGTCACTGGCTGACATGGGAATGGTAGACATTCATGTTTGTATTGACATGCAATTATATGCAGAGACGCAGCAAGTGTGTTGGCATCAGCCATTGCAGTTCAAAAATGTGATCACCCATCCAGGTGGAATGCATATTATACAATCATTTCTCTGTTGCATCGCTAAGTTGATGAGAGGCTCTGCACGTATGTAGCGGCAGCGTATGGTGGACTGATAGGCATATTCAATGGCAAATCCTGGGTAAAAGCAATGCGGGTTTTTTAGCGGTGTATCAGCTGCACTCTTGAAACGCTTTCTGTCTGGTGGAAGAAAAACATTCGAAGAGATAGAGCAGTACTTGGAGACTGCCCGCCTCCATCTCACTGGCAGAAACTGGGTGGATAACTCTCTTCTCCCGACGCTCCTAATTCATAAGTTCGAGCGTGCCAAGAGAGATGGCGACATCTACCTGAAGCAGTTGACTTTGGAGCGCATGAAGAAACATTTCTTCGTTGCTGGCCATGTGCAGTATGCAGGATATCTTACGCAGTACGTGTTAGAGTTGCGAGCACTTCCTCCGGAACGTAAGGTGGACCTTGTCTGTGGACACCACGATGGGTACTGGAACGCCGTCTCTGCTGACCAATTTGGCGAGCAGACAGACATCAAAATCGGCAAAGGAGCTCTCAAAGGTATGACACTTGCTCCTGACATAGTGTCCGAGTGGATCAACGACTTTCCCATAACTATTCACATCGCAGACCGTGTGGACCAGATCTACAATTCCTTGCCATCTGAACAATCTGCACAGAAGCAGCACAAGGAGGAAATGAAGCACCGGCGCATCTTAGATGCAAGTGATCGCAATCTCATTGCTGCAGAGGTTGAGAAGTACCCATACCCGCTAGAAAATAACCGTCCCCATCTGTAAAATCCTGTCACTGGTCAAATCGCCGCAAATGACGTGAATGTGGCGGATTCAGTTTTGATGGGAGACAAAATGGAACGCAAATACATTGCCAGTCTCCCTGACGGATTCTACCATGCCATAAGTAGCCCTATTAAGACGATGCATATTCTTAAGAATCAGGATAAAGGCTAGGACAGTAGTAGACCATGTAAATATATTCCCTATTGCTGATAGGTCAGCGACGGCAGTTGGAACTCAAGCCTCTCTTTGCCTACATACTATGTGCAGTTCCATCATCTCTTATCGATGGATATGGTTATCTCCGCAAAGCCAGCAAGTCTGGTCTCATTAAACGCCTTGGTAAGCTTAAAGACAAACCAAAACCCTCCGACGTTGTCACAGTTAATGTTTCCCAGCTGTTCTATCACATTGTAAGGTCACATGGTGACACTCCAACAGATCTTATTGCATTTATCCAAGGTTGTTTAAGTCGATATCCAAATGGTACTGAGAAAATTGTTGTCTTTGACAAGTACCAAGATATATCTGCAAAAGACCATGAGAGAATGCGACGTGCTGGGAAAGTTATCACCGACTATGAACTGTCCATCACCAGTCCTCTGCCCAAAAGAGATGTACTGTTTAAGAGCAAGAACAACAAAAGGATGCTGGCGAACATTTTGTATACATTTGAGTTAGGGAATAATGCATCTATGGAGACCCGGGACGATGGCGTGTTTGGCCATGACGAGGCAGATGTCACGATGATATCATATGTACTAAAGGCTGTCAATTGTGACAAGGCTATCATTCGTGTGCTAAGCGACGACACAGACGTGTTTGTTCTGCCAATATATTGGGTATCTCGGGCAGAACTACAGTGCAAAGTGCAATCGGAGCGATGGGATGGAACCATGCTGGATAGCAATGCGACATGCGCCGACCTCGGACCCAAATGCTTGCAGCTGTTGGGCATGCATGCCCTAAGTGGGTGTGATACAACCTCATATCCATATGGTAAAGGCAAGATCGGTGCACTTAATACCTTGCTTGCTGGAAACTTTGAAGGGTTGGCCGATGTACTGGGCGAGAAAGGCACAGCGCAGGCAGACTTAATGGCAGCAGCAAAACCCTTCTTCGCTGCTCTGTATGGTCAACCATATGAAACGTCTATGGAGTCTGCTCGGTTCACACTTTTCACCAAGAAGGAGAAAAATCCCAAGGTAATGGTCCTTCCTCCTACAACTGCCAACCTGTTACAGCATGTGCTGCGAGCTCACCTTCCGGTCATGTTATGCAAAGCTGCAGGTCACCAGGGTCCACCAGATGAATCATCTGATATCACAGACTTTGGGTGAGAGATTCGCGATGGCATACCTGTTCCTAATATTTCACGGGGAAATCCAGCTCCACCAGAGCTGATCGATGTCATCCAATGTCAGCGCAAGGCACAGAACAACAGATGCATCACAAAGGCCTGCAGTTGTCACAAAGAGCATCTTTCGTGCACGTCATGCCGCTCATGTTGTGGAGAGAAAGACTGCTCCAATCCATACACCAGGACACACGCTGGCGGCGATGGAAGTTTAGAGGCTCCTAGCGTTGTTGAGGACGTTGATAGTCAGGAGGAGGGATTCGAAGACGTTTCCATCCAGGAAAGTGGAGATAATGAAGATACTGGGTATGTGTCTGATCAAATTAATACAGATGATGAATGGGTCTAAAAATATAAGAATTCATAGACTATGTAGTTCGATATGAAACCAGTTTCAGTTTACGTGCTTTCATTGCAGTCGACAATGGTTTTAAGTGTATCTAATTACCGATTTGAAATATTTCGAATGCAGATATTTCTACCTCGTAATGCAAGGAATGCATAATAATTATTACTTCAGAAAATCAATATAGCAAAATAAACTATACTGACCTAAAACATAGTTGAGTTTTGTCATCTTTTGTCCATAATGCTAATAGGAATTTGCCCAGACCTAACCAAAAATGAGTAAACTTAACCCTGAACTGATAAAATAACCTCAGAAATTGATTCCTCGACACCAAATACCCCTTAAATGAACTATCATAAATATTTTAGGACAAATAGTTCAAGTCTTGAATTTTTAAGATAGCGCCTGGCGGCCATCTTGGATTTATGCCCAAACATGCCACATTGGCAACCGAGCTGAACCCCTTCTAGAATTATGTGGCATCACAAATCAGTACAGATAGGAAAGACAATTTCTAGATTCAGCAATTGCAGGCACAGGACTGTCAACTGGACTAAAAGGTGGTCGTATTTATACTTAGCCTTGTTAATAAACCGATGAAGTATTAATACACATTAGCTAACAGGTAAATATGGATTGAAGTATACATGAGTTATCGACATGGTCTTGCACACATAAATGGCAATATATTCGGGTAATGACTTATATAATCAAGCAACGAACTAATATATGAGCATGTGTAGTAGATCAGTAACGACAGAATACCTCTGGCCACTGATCAATACATAATTGTTCACAGTAGATGTCAGTACTAAATTAACACATGCAATTACATTATGATGAAACATCAGATGTCTAGCATAATTCTGAATAATTTAATCTGAATTAACTTTTAATATTTCACTTGTGCTATTAAATTGGACGTATTTTGTGCTTGTTAGTATACCTTTGTTGTATACCGTGTTTTCATTTTGGAACGCGACATTTCATTCTTAGATTGACCACGATTTACTTGGTCGATGAAGCAAAAGACACTTACTCTTCCGTAACACATGGTCTCATTCTCCTTGTTGCCATGGAAATCTTTCGTTTGTTCATATTTTGCTCTTGCTTTACTATTTGACATTTGATTATCATTCAGTTGACATGTACTTTGTCGTGCTTTTCTTAAAAAATATATTTTTTGCTTTTAAACATTTTGTTTTAGACATGACAAGGAAATAATTAAAGACACTACGTTTGTTCATTGTTGTGGAGATTTTACATGATATACAAATCGATGTTGTGATAGCACATATCTTAAAAAGAAATCGGTAGTTTATCTGGCATATCTTTGACGCCATTTGTCATATAAAATACTATCAATAACTTGTAATTGGAACATCTCCGATTACCCTTGGATATCGACCCACACACATATGCTTTGTACAACATAATGTGTGTAAACTTCGTAATATTGACAAACGAAAACTTTAATGACGTAATTTGATGGCAATGGCAGATGTGACCAGTATACTAACTTTCGTGACTATCATCACTTCACAAGAAAGACAAATTGTGTGACATACTTAAGTTGAAAATCAATACATGATGATTCCGGAGTAAAATAATGTTTCACTTACAATAAAGCAATACAAAGTGACTTGGTGTTGATATAGCCTCGCTCCCTATTCTTCTCACTTACAAAGTACTCAAGCTTTGACTCTTTAACCTTAACCTATGACCATGCAAAGGTCAGGTAATTATGAACAAAATTTATCTTGTGGATCATAAGAAATACCTTGTACATAACCTTTTCATTCCCAAAATGTCAAGCTTGACTTTACCCTGACCAATGAGCATCAACATCTGATCCGTCGAAGATGTAATATTATTGTGTTTATGAGGGGTTAATGTGAATCTTGTATATACAGGCTTTATTTGACAAATGTACAGCAATATGAAACTATACCCTTTCCATCTTTCTCTGGTGGGTAGGTGAGTTGTGTTTTAATGATCGGTGGGTTCCGTTTTAATGATGGGTAGTTTGTGTTTTAATGATCGGTGGATTGTGTTTTAATAATTGATGTTTTGTGTTTTAGTGATCGATGGGTTCCGTTTTAATGATCGGTGGGTCGTGTTTTAATGATCGGTGGGTTGTGTTTTGATGATCGATGTGTTGCATTTAAGTGATCGGTGGGTTGTGTTTTAATGATCGGTGGGTTGTGCTTGAATGATCGGTGGGTTGTTTTGATGATCGATGGGTTGCATTTAAGTGATCGGTGAGTTGTGTTTGAATGATCGATGGGTTGTGCTTGAATGATCGGTGGCTTGTGTTTTAATGATCGGTGCGTTGTGTTTTAATTATTGGTGGGTTGTGTTTTAATGATCGATGGGTCGTGTTTTAGTGATCGATGGGTTGTGTTTTAATGATCGGTGGGCTGTGTTTTAATGATCGATGGGTTCCGTTTTAATGATGGGTGGTATGTGTTTTAATAATCGGTGGGTTGTGTTTTAATGATCGATGGGTTCTGTTTTACTGATTGGTGAGTTGTGTTTTAATGATCGATGGGTTCCGTTTTAATTATTGGTGGGCTGTGTTTGATTGATCGGTGGGTTGTGTTTTAATGATCGGTGGGTTGTGTTTTAATGATCGATGGGTTGTGCTTGAATGATCGGTGGGTTGTGTTTTAATGATCGGTGGGTTGTGTTTTAATGATCGGTGGGTTGTGTTTTAATGATCGGTGGGTTGTGTTTTAATGATCGGTGGGTTGTGTTTTAATAATGATCGGTGGGTTGTGTTTTAATGATCGGTGGGTTGTGTTTTAATTATCTGTGGGTTGTGTTAGTTAATGATCGGTGGGTTGTGTTTTAATGATCGGTGGGTTTAATGATCGGTGGGTTGTGTTTTAATGATCGATGGGTTGTGTTTTAATGATCGGTGGGTGTGTTTGTGATCGGTGTTGTGTTTTAATGATCGGTGGGTTGTGTTTTAATGATCGATGTGTTGCATCTAAGTGATCGGTGGGTTGTGTTTTAATGATCGATGGGTTCCGTTTTAATTATTGGTGGGTTGTGTTTGAATGATCGGTGGGTTGTGCTTGAATGATCGGTGGGTTGTGTTTTAATGATCGGTGGGTGTGTGTTTTTTAATTGATTGTGTTTTAATGATCGATGGGTCGTGTTTTAGTGATCGATGGGTTGTGTTTTAATGATCGGTGGGCTGTGTTTTAATGATCGGTGGCTTGTGTTATAATGATCGGTGGGTCGTGTTTTAGTGATCGATGAGTTGTGTTTTAATGATCGTGGGTTGGTGTGTTTTAATGATCGGTGAGTTGTGTTTTAGTGATCGGTGGGTTGGTGTGTTTTAATGATCGGTGAGTTGTGTTTTAATGATCGATTGTGGGTGGGTTGTGTTTGATTGATCGGTGGGTTGTGTTTTAATGATCGGTGGGTTGTGTTTTAATGATCGATGGGTTGTGTTTTAATGATCGATGGGTCCCGTTTTAATGATCGATGGGTTGTGTTTTAATGATTGATCGGTGGGTTGTGTTTTAATGATCGGTGGGTTGTGTTTTAATGATCGATGGGTTGTGCTTGAATGATCGGTGGGTTGTGTTTTAATGATCGATGTGTTGCATCTAAGTGATCGGTGGGTTGTGTTTTAATGATCGATGGGTTCCGTTTTAATTATTGGTGGGTTGTGTTTTAATGATCGATGTGTTGCATTTAAGTGATCGGTGGGTTGTGTTTTAATTATTGGTAGGTTGTGTTTGATTGATCGGTGGGTTGTGTTTTTTTATGATATGGGTTGTGTTTTAATGGTTGTGTTTTAATTGATTGTGTGGGTTGTGTTTTAATGATCGGTGGGTTGTGTTTTAATGATCGGTGGGTTGTATTTTAATGATCGGTGGGTTGTGTTTTAATTATTGGTGGGTTGTGTTTTAATTATTGTTGGGTTGTGTTTTAATGATCGGTGGGTTGTGTTTTAATGATCGGTGGGTTGTGTTTTTTTGATGATCGGTGGTTGGGGGTTGTGCTTGAATGCTTGAATGATCGGTGGGTTGTGCTTGAATGATCGGTGGTTTGTGTTTTAATGATGGGTAGTTTGTGTTTTAATGATCGGTGGATTGTGTTTTAATGATCGTTTTAATGTGGGTTGTGTTTTAATTATTGGTGGGTTGTTTTAATGTTTTGTGTTTTAATGATCGGTGGGTTGTGTTTTAATTATTGGTGGGTTGTTTTAATGATATGGGTGTTTTAAGTGATCGGTGGGTGTGTTTTAATGGTTGTGTTTTAATTATTGGTGGGTTGTGTTTTAATGATCGATGTGTTGCATTTAAGTGATCGGTGGGTTGTGTTTTAATTATTGGTGGGTTGTGTTTTAATTATTGTTGGGTTGTGTTTTAATGATCGGTGGGTTGTGTTTTAATGATCGGTGGGTTGTGTTTTAATTATTGTTGGGTTGTGTTTTAATGATCGGTGGGTTGTGTTTTAATGATCGGTGGGTTGTGTTTTAATTATTGGTGGGTTGTGTTTTAATGATCGGTGGGTTGTGTTTTAATGATCGGTGGGTTGTGTTTTAATGTGTTTTTTTAATGATCTGTGGGTTGTGTTTTAATGATCGGTGGGTTGTGTTTTAATGATCTTTGTGTTTTAATGATCGGTGAGTTGTGTTTTAGTTATGATCGGTGGGTTGTGTTTTAGTGATCGGTGGGTTGTGTTTTAATGATCGGTGGGTTGTGTTTTAATGATCGATGGGTTCTGTTTTAATGATTGGTGAGTTGTGTTTTAATGATCGATGGGTTGCATTTAAGTGATCGGTGGGTTGTGTTTTAATTATTGGTAGGTTGTGTTTGATTGATCGGTGGGTTGTATTTTAATGATCGGTGGGTTGTGTTTTAATTATTGGTGGGTTGTGTTTGATTGATCGGTGGGTTGTGTTTTAATGATCGGTGGGTTGTGTTTTAATTATTGGTGGGTTGTGTTTTAATTATTGTTGGGTTGTGTTTGATTGATCGGTGGGTTGTGTTTTAATGATCTGTGGGTTGTGTTTTAATGATCGATGGATTGTGTTCTTATGATCGGTGGGTTGTGTTTTATTGATCGGTGGGTTGTGTTTTAATGATCGGTGGGTTGTGTTTTAATGATCTGTGGGTTGTGTTTTAATGATCTGTGGGTTGTGTTTTAATGATCGATGGGTTGTGTTCTTATGATCGGTGGGTTGTGTTTTAGTGATCGGTGCGTTGTGTTTTAATTATTGGTGGGTTGTGTTTTAATGATCGGTGGGTCGTGTTTTAGTGATAGGTGACTTATGTACACCAGCTACATTATTTATCAAGTTTTTTGATAATAACATAATAAGAACTAAGCATGTCGAAAAAAAAAAAAAAAAAAACGTTTGAAAAAAATTGAAACAAGATGAACATGTTTAAATCAGAATTCTAGCCAAATCGATATCTTACGATGAAAAAGTTTTCAGAGATTGATTGGGGCCCCGTGGATGTATTAACTGATCAGCTTATCATCCCATCACATACATCAGGTATCTTCCTGTCCCGAAGAAATCTATAATCCTATAACATATTGCCATATAGATACTTTTTGCCGTCAACAGGTAAATCTACCAGTTGTTCTCTTCAACAAGCATGTTTATTGACGATTTGTTTACGGTTGGGTTTGTCGAGTAATTTACAAGATCGTAGAGGTTAATATCGCTTTATTCCACCAATCTAATGATGCAATCGGACGTCATCAATTATGTGTTAATTGCTTGATTTAGACCTGTAGTATCAGTAATGAGACCAACAAAGACAAAACAGCTATATGGTACATGAGAATGATCTCATGGTTTAAACAAATGTAACCACATGGTTGAATAAATTATTGTTTTAGTATTTTTTCTGATGCAAGATTTTTGTAAGATTAGCATGTAAATTGTCCAAGCGAATTCAAAATTGCGCCAGCATGTTAAAGTGGTGAAGGATCAAGAAATCGATGAAAAAAGCTCGAACACCAAACAGAAATTAATATAGAAATGTTATGACATAAAATTTGGAAGTATAATATTTGTAGCTTTGTTGATGTCGTTTCTCAAGTATCACACGTGATTAACATCAGCTCTCACGTGTATAAAACCTTAGCGTCAAGGATAGGTTATAGTCCATGTAATTGTTACGTAAGGCAGTCGTATCATTGGGAGTATGGTCATTGATTTACCATAGCTATAAGATACATGTATTATTATGGATTTGATAGGTTTCCCGGGAGAAAAGAATTCAAAACTGAACCCGAATATACGAGAAGCGATTACCAAAATTTAATACAACATTGAAAACACATGACGCGATCGGTGATAACCAATCTCTTTAAACGTGGGACAAACTCGACCAGAGAGCCGAGGCGTTTAGTATTATTTTCAAACAGATAAGATTCGATTGAGCTTGATCCGGTAATAATACATCTATCGCTTCTATAGCTCTCCTAACCTTACCAGAATAGGCTATTATTATTTTTTTTTATCAAATCATCGATATCTCTGACCAAACATTCGACCTTTTTGGTTAAGTTCTACTTTTTAAGCCATTACTTACTAGTCTTTTAAGGACAAACAACCGTCTTATGCAGTTTAATTCATTAATTTTGGCTCTACTGTATCTAGTTCTTAATTTGTTTTGAAATATGTTTCTCACATATATGTCTTTAGAATCTATTCATTATTTGGCTCTACCGCATCAAATTCTAAATTTGTTCACTTGTACGTCTTCTAGGCATCATTCTTAATGACACCACATTAAAAGTTATAGGAATGACTTATAATCATGTCTTGGACATTTATTCAGTGGAACCGTGCTTTCTTGTCCACTCTTTGTATTTTCTTGTCTACTTCTTTTTCTGTGCGCATTAATAGCTGGACATAGCTAGATATATTGTAGTTTCGTACAATACATTTTGATGTTCCTTTTTGTATAAGAAGGAGATGTGGGTCGGTGAGTGCTATGACAACGAACCTAGCAGCAGAAAGTAGTGGTATTTACCATACAACATGCCTTCAATCCTACTAACTGATGTATGCCTCCCTGCTGGTTATTGTCAAACAGTCATTAAAATGTTACACAAACTCCCATATAGCGTGTACAGTTGCCAAGTCCTTGGCCCTACATATCAATATTTAATTGTTCTTCCATAAATGCCTGTTCTTTGTTTGTTGTAATGTTAATAAGTCACGATTATCTCGCCAGTTTGAGGAAACAAATAATTCTATTACTTTGGAAATGTACGGTCTTGGCACTGCACATGACATGTTCAATGAAGATCAAGCTAACGGGGACTTTATCGGTTTGGTGTTTATCTGTTTTGTTCGGTGCACTCTCCCTGTTCTTATCGCTATTTATGTATCGGGTGTACTATAACAAATATTTCCCTACGTTGAATCAAGGTTAGGTTTTTTAACAATTAATGTACGTCTGAGAGGGAAAAAAATGAAACCTGTTGTAGCAGCAATACTGATTTTATTGTTACACAGCAACTCTGTAGTAAATAACAGAGCACTGTAAAGTGTTGGGACGACTGCTGGTCTTAATGTGTGATAGGTATAGTGAATTTATTGTCGTCACATCAGAATGACACAAAGAAGTGACTTATATTCCTAACAAATGTCTATAAACCTTGTCCTCATCATAGACATTACACCAAGTTTGTATTTGACCTCATCTGCTAGTGACTATACATTCATTAGCTGGATTTTACTGTATGACAGTTTAGTGGAATGTAATCAGTGTAATATGGTATTGTAACAACCAATTGGTGAGAGATCGACTTGAGGAATAATTCAATAGTATCATTTTGAAAGAAGATAGGTTCCGTGTTCCCCTGTACCTCCCCCTCCCCTTTATTTCTAAGGAGATAGGTTTCGTGTACCCCTGTACCTCTACTTCCCCATTTCTTTCTTAGGAGATAGCTTTCGTGTTCCCCTGTACCTCCCCCTTCCCCATTCTTTGTAAGGAGATAGGCTTCGTTTTCCCCTGTACCTCCCCCTTTCTTTCTAATGAGATATGTTTCGTGTTCCCCGTACCCCTCCCCCATTCTTTCTGAGGAGATATGTTTCGTGTTCCCCGTACCCCCTCCCCCGTTCTTTCTGAGGAGATAGGTTTCGTGTTCCCCTGTATCTCCCTCTCCCAATTTCTTTCTAAGAAGATAGATTTTGTGTTACCCGGTACCTCCCTTTTCTTCCTAAGGAGATAGGTTCCATGTTCCCCTGTACTTCCCCTCCCACATTCATTCTAAGGATATAGGTTTCGCATTCCCCTTTACTTCCCTCTCTTTCTAAGGAGATAGCTTTCGTGTTCCCCTGTACGATCCAATTTCTTTCTAAGGAGATAGGTTTCGTGTTCACCTGTATATTCATTTTTCTTTCAAAGGATATATGTTTCGTTTCCCCTGTACCTCCCCCTCCCCGTTTCTTTCGAAGCAGATAGGTTTCGTGTTCCCCTAGATCTCCCCCTCTTTCTAAGGAGATAGGTTTCCGGTTCCCCTATACCTCCCCCTCCCTCTTTCTTTCTAAGGAGATAGGTTTCGCATTCCCCTTTACTTCCCTCTCTTTCTAAGGAGATAGGTCTCGTGTTTCCCTGTACGATCTAATTTCTTTCTAAGGATATAGGTTTCGCATTCCCCTTTACTTCCCCCTCTTTCTAAGGAGATAGGTCTGGTGTTTCCCTGTACGATCCAATTTCTTTCTAAGGAGATAGCTTTCGTGTTCCCCTGTACGATCCAATTTCTTTCTAAGGAGATAGGTTTCGTGTTCAACTGTATATTCATCTTTCTTTCTAAGGAGATATGTTTCGTGTTCCCCTGTACTTCCCCCTTTCTTTCAAAGGATATATGTTTCGTTTCCACTGTACCTCCCCCTCCCCCTCCCCGTTTCTTTCTAAGCATATAGGTTTCGTGTTCCCCTATATCTCCCCCTCTTTCTAAGGAGATAGGTTTCCGGTTCCCCTGTACCTCCCCCTCCTTCTTTCTTTCTAAAGAGATAGATTTCGTGTTCCCCTCTACCACCGCGTCTTTCTAGGGAGATAGGTCTCGTGTTCCCCTGTACCTCCCATTCCCCCTTTCTTTCTAAGGAGATAGGTTTCATGCTCCCCTCTACCTCCCCCTCTTTCTAAGGAGATAGGTCTCGTGTTCCCCTCTACCTCCCCCTCCCCCTGTTTTTCAAATGATATAGGTTTCGTGTTCCCCTGTACCTCAACCTCCACCTTTCTTTCTAAGGAGATAGTTTTTGTGCTCCTCTGTACCTCACCCTCTCCCATTCTTTCTAAGGAGATACGTTTCGTGTTTTCCTGTTCCTCACCCTCCCCTTTTCTTTCTAAGGAGATAGGTTTCGTGTTCGTCTGTACCTCCCCCTTTCTTTCAAATGATATAGGTTTCGTGTTCCTGTGAACCCCCCAACCCTTTCTTTCTAAGGAGATAGGTTTCGAGTTCCCCTCTACCTCCCCCTCTTTCTAGGGAGATAGGTCTCGTGTTCCCCTATACCTCCCCTTCCCCCTTTCTTTCTAAGGAGATTGGTTTCATATTCGGCTCTACCTCCCCCTCATTCTAAGGAGATAGGTTTCGTGTTCCCCTCTACCTTCCCCTCCCCCTTTTTTTCAAGGGCTATAAGTTTCGTGTTCCCTTGTACCTCACCCTCCACCTTTCTTTCTAAGAAGATAGGTCTCGTGTTCTCCTGTACCTCCCACTCCCCCTCTTTCTAAGGAGATATGTTTCGTGTTCCCCTGTACCTCCCCCTCCCAATTTCTTTCTAAGAAGATAGGTTTCGTGTTACACGGTACTCCCCTTTCTTTCTAAGGAGATAGATTCCATGTTCCCCTGTACCTCCCCCTCCCACATTCATTCTAAGGATATAGGTTTCGCATTCCCCTTTACTTCCCTCTCTTTCTAAGGCGATAGGTCTGGTGATTCCCTGTACGATCCATTTCCTTTCTAAGGAGATAGCTTTCGTGTTCCCCTGTACGATCCAATTTCTTTCTAAGGAGATAGGTTTCTGGTTCACCTGTACATTCATTTTTCTTTCTGAGGAGATATGTTTCGTGTTCCCCTGTACCTCCCCCTTTCTTTCAAAGGATAAATGTTTCGTTTCCCCTGTACCTCCTCCTCCCCGTTTCTTTCTAAGCAGATAGGTTTCGTGTTCCCCTAGATCTCCCCCTCTTTCTAAGGAGATAGGTTTCGTGTTCCCCTGTACCTCACCCTCCCCCATTCTTTCTAAGGAGATAGTTTTCGTGTTCCCCTGTACCTCACCCTCCCCCATTCTTTCTAAGGAGATAGTTTTTGTGCTCCTCTGTACCTCACCCTCTCCCATTCTTTCTAAGGAGATACGTTTCGTGTTTTCCTGTTCCTCACCCTCCCCTTTTCTTTCTAAGGAGATAGGTTTCGTGTTCGTCTGTACCTCCCCCTTTCTTTCAAAGGATATAGGTTTCGTGTTCCTGTGAACCCCCAACCCTTTCTTTCTAAGGAGATAGGTCTCGTGTTCCCCTATACCTCCCCTTCCCCCTTTCTTTCTAAGGAGATTGGTTTCATATTCGGCTCTACCCCCCCCTCATTCTAAGGTACCTCCCATTTCTTCCTAAGGAGATAGGTTCCATGTTCCCCTGTACCTCCCCCTCCCACATTCATTCTAAGGATATAGGTTTCTCATTCCCCTTTACTTCCCTCTCTTTCTAAGGAGATAGGTCTCGTGTTTCCCTGTACGATCCAATTTCTTTCTAAGGAGATAGGTTTCGTGTTGACCTGTATATTCATTTTTCTTTCTAAGGATATAGGTTTCCTGTTCCCCTCTACCTCCCCTTCTTTCTAAGGAGATAGGTCTCGTGTTCCCCTCTACCTCCCCCTCCCCCTTTTATTCAAAGGATATAGGTGTCGTGTTTCTGTGAACCCCCCAACCCTTTCGTTCTAAGGAGATATGTCTCGTGTTCCCCTGTACCTCCCCCTCCCCATTCTTT
The DNA here is from genome assembly GCF_031769215.1 of Ylistrum balloti. NCBI lineage: Eukaryota > Metazoa > Mollusca > Bivalvia > Pectinida > Pectinidae > Ylistrum > Ylistrum balloti. Next base: position 34,891 of record NW_026782752.1, on the reverse strand, counting down.
CTGAGCAGAAAGGTTTTGGGTTCCTCTGTACCTCACCTTCTCCCATTCTTTCTGAGCAGATAGGTTTCGTGTTCCTTGTACCTCCCCCTTTCTTTGAAAGTATATAGGTTTCGTGTTCCTGTGAACCCCCAACCCTTTCGTTCTAAGGAGATATGTTTCGTGTTCCCCTGTACCTCCCCCTCCCCCTTTCTTTCTAACGATATAAGTTTCGTTTTCCCCTCTACCTCCCCCTCTTTCAAAGGATATAGGTTTCGTGTATCCCTCTACCTCCCCCTCCCCCTTTTTTTTCAAAGGATATAGGTTTTGTGTTCCCTTGTACCTCACCCTCCACCTTTATTTCTAAGAAGACAGGTCACGTGTTCCCCTGTACCTCCCCCTCTTTCTAAGGAGATATGTTTCGTGTTCTCCTGTACCTCCCCCTACCCCATTCCTTCAGAGCAGATAGGTTTTGTGTTCCTCTGTACCTCACCCTCTCCCATTCTTTCTAAGGAGATACGTTTCGTGTTCCCCTTTTCTCAACCTCCCCCTTTCTTTCTAAAGGAGATAGGTTTTGTGTTCCCCTATACCTCCCACTCCCTCTTTCTGTCTAAGGAGATAGATGTCGTGTTCCCGTTGTACCCCCTTTCCCATACTTTCTTAGGTGATAGGTTTCGTGTTCTCCTGTACCCCCCTCCCTTCCTTTCTAAAATGATAGGTTCCGTGTTCCCCTGTATCTCCCCGTCCCACATTCTTTCTAAGGAGGTTGGTTTCGTGTTCCCCTCTACTTTCCCCTCCATCATTCTTACTAAGGAGATTGGTTCCATGTTCCCCTGTATCTCCCCCTCCTATATTCTTTCTGAGGAGATTGGTTTCGTGTTCCCCTCTACTCTCCCCTCCCCCATTCTTACTAAGGATATAGGTTTCGTGTTACCCTGTACCTCCCCTTTCTTCTGAAGGGGATATGTTCCGTGTTCCCCTGTACCTCCCCTTCCCACATTTTTTCTAAGAAGATAGGTTTGCTCGTTCCCCTGTAGTTCCCCCTCTCCTTTCATTCCATGATGATAGGTTTCGTGTACCCCTGTACCTCCCCATTTCATTCTAAGCAGATGGGTTTCGTGTTCCCCTGTACATCCCTATTTCTTTCTAAGGGGATAGGTTTCGTGCTCCTCTGTATTTCACCCTCTCCAATTCTTTCTAAGGAGATACGTTTCGTGTTCTCCTGTTCCTCACCCTCCCCCTTTCTTTCTAAGGAGATAGGTTTCGAGTTCCCCTGTACCTCACTCCCCCCTTTCTTTCTAACGACATAGGTTTCGTTTTCCCCTCTATTTCCCCCTCTTTCAAAGGATATAGGTTTCGTGTATCCCTCTACCTCCCCCTCCCCCTTTTTTTCAAAGGATATAGGTTTTGTGTTCCCTTGTACCTCACCTTCCACCTTTATTTCTAAGAAGACAGGTCACGTGTTCCCCTGTACCTCCCCCCCCCCTCTTTCTAAGGAGATAGGTTTTGTGTTCCTCTGTACCTCCCCCTCTCCCATTCTTTCTAAGGAGATACGTTTCGTGTTCCCCTTTTCTCAACCTCCCCCTTTCTTTCTAAAGGAGATAGGTTTCGTGTTCCCCTCTACCTCCCCCTCTTTCAAAGGAGATAGGTTTTGTGTTCCGCTCTACCTCCCCGTTCCCTTCAAAAGATATAGGTTTCGTGTTCCCCTATACCTCCCACTCCCTCTTTCTGTCTAAGGAGATAGATGTCGTGTTCCCGTTGTACCCCCTTTCCCATACTTTCTTAGGTGATAGGTTTCGTGTTCCCCTGTAACACCCCTCCACCTTTCTTTCTAAGATGATAGGTTTCGTGTTCCCCTGTACCCCTCTCCCTTTCTTTCTAAAATGATAGGTTCCATGTTATCCTGTATCTCCCCCTCCCACATTCTTTCTGAGGAGATTGGTTTCGTGTTCCCCTCTACTCTCCCCTCCCCCATTCTTACTAAGGAGATTGGTTGCATGTTCCCCTGTATCTCCTCCTCCCACATTCTTTCTGAGGAGATTGGTTTCGTGATCCCCTCTACTCTCCCCTCCCCAATTCTTACTAAGGATATAGATTTCGTGTTACCCTGTACCTCCCCTTTCTTCTCAAGGGGATATGTTCCGTGTTCCCCTGTACCTCCCCTTCCCACATTTTTTCTAAGAAGATAGGTTTGCTCGTTCCCCTGTACTTCCCCCTCTCCTTTCTTTCCATGATGATAGGTTTCGTGTTCCCCTGTATCTATCATTTTCTTTCTAAGGAGATAGGTTTCGTGTTCCCCTGTACCTCCCCCTCCCCTTCCCCATTTCCTTCTAAGGAGATAGGTTTCGAGTTCCCCTGTACGTTCCCTTTTCTTTCTAAGGATATAGGTTTTGTGTTCCCCTATACCTTGTCCTCCCCCATTCTTTCTGAGGAGATAGGTTTTTTGTTCCTCTGTACCTCACCCTATCCCATTCTTTCTAAGGAGATACGTTTCGTGTTCCGATGTTCCTCACCCTCTCCTTTTCGTTCTAAGGAGATAGGTTTTGTGCTCCTCTGTACCGCCCCCCTCTCCCATTCTTTCTAAGGAGATAGGTTTCGTGTTCCCCTCTATCTCCCCATCTTTCAAAGGAGATAGGTTTTGTGTTCCGCTCTACCTCCCCCTTCCCTTCAAAGGATATAGGTTTCGTGTTCCCCTATACCTCCCACTCCCTCTTTCTGTCTAAGGAGATAGGTCTCGTGTTCCCCTCTACCTCACCCTCCCCCATTCTTTCTGAGCAGATAAGTTTTGTGTTCCTCTGTACCTCACCCTCTCCCATTCTTTCTGAGCAGATAGGTTTCGTGTTCCTTGTACCTCCCCCTTTCTTTCAAAGGATATAGGTTTCGTGTTCCTGTGAACCCCCATCCCTTTCGTTCTAAGGAGAAAGAATTCGTGTTCCTCTGTACTTCACCCTCTCCAATTCTTTCTAAGGAGAAACGTTTCGTGTTCTCCTGTTCCTCCCCCTCCCCCTTTCTTTCTAAGGAGATAGGTTTCGTGTTCCCCTATACCTCCCACTCCCTCTTTCTGTCTCAGGAGATAGGTCTCGTGTTTCCCTCTACCTCCCCCCCTTTTTTTCAAAGGATATAGGTTTCGTGTTCTCTTGTACCTCACCCTCCACCTTTCTTTCTAGGAAGATAGGTCTCGTGTTCCCCTGTACCTCCCCTCCCCCTCTCTTCTAAAGGACATATGTTTCGTGTTTCCCTGTACCTCACCCTCCCCCATTCTTTCTGAGCAGATAGGTTTTGTGTTCCTCTGTACCTCACCCTCTCCCATTCTTTCTAAGGAAAAACTTTTCGTGTTCCCCTGTACCTCCCCCTCCCTCTTTCTTCCTAAGGAGATAGGTTTCGTGTTCCCCTATACCACCCCCTCTTTCTAGGGAGATAGGTGTGGTGTTCCCCTGTACCTCCCCTTTCCCCTTTCTTTCTAAGGAGATAGGTTGCATGTTCCCCTCTACCTCCCCATCTCTCTAAGGAGATAGGTCTCGTGTTCCCCTCTACCTCCCCCTCCCCCTTTTTAAAAAAGGATATAGGTTTCGTGTTCCTGTGAACCCCCCAACCCTTTCGTTCTAAGGAGATATGTTTCGTGTTCCCCTGTACCTCACTTTCCCCCTTTCTTTCTAAGGATATAGGTTTCGTGTTCCCTTCTACCTCCCCCTCTTTCAAAGAATATAGGTTTCGTGTTCCCTTGTACGTCACCCTCCACCTTTCTTTCTAAGGAGATAGGTTTCGTGTTCCCCTGTACCTCACCCTCCCCCATTCTTTCTGAGCAGATAGGTTTTGTGTTCCTCTGTACCTCACCCTCTCCCATTCTTTCTAAGGAGATACGTTTCGTGTTCCCCTGTACCTCCCCCTCCCTCTTTCTTTCTAAGGAGATAGGTTTTGTGTTCCTCTGTACCTCACCCTCTCCCATTCTTTCTAAGGAGATACGTTTCGTGTTCCCCTGTACCTCCCCCTCCCTCTTTCTTTCTAAGGAGATAGGTTTCGTGTTCCACTCTACCACCCCCTCTTTCTAGGGAGATAGGTCTCGTGTTCCCCTCTACCTCCCCTTTCCCCTTTCTTTCTAAGGAGATAGGTTTCATGTTCCCCTCTACCTCCCCCTCTTTCTAAGGAGATAGGTCTCGTGTTCCCCTCTACCTCCCCTTCACCCTTTTTTTCAAAGGATATAGGTTTCGTGTTCCTGTGAACCCCCAACCCTTTCGTTCTAAGGAGATATGTTTCGTGTTCCCCTGTACCTCCCCCTCCACCTTTCTTTCCAAGGAGATATGTTTTATGTTTCCCTGTACTTTCTCCCCCATTCTTTCTGAGGAGGTTTTGTGTTCCTCTGTACTTCACACTCTCCAATTCTTTCTAAGGAGATACGTTTCGTGTTTTCCTGTTCCTCACCCTCTCCCTTTCTTTCTAAGGAGATAGGTTTCGTGTTCCCCTGTACCTCACTCTCCCCCTTTTTTCTAAGGATATAGGTTTCGTGTTCCCCTCTACCTCCGCCTCTTTCAAAGGATATAGATTTTGTGTTTCCCCGTACCTCCCCCTCCACCTTTCTTTCTAAGGAGATATGTTTTGTGTCCCCCTCTACCTCCCCTCCACCTTTTTTTCAAAGGATATAGGTTTTGTGTTTCCTTGTACCTCACCCTCCACCTTTCTTTCTAAGAAGATAGGTCACGTGTTCCCCTGTACCTCCCCCTCTTTCTAAGGAGATATGTTTCGTGTTCTCCTGTACCTCCCCCTCCCCCATTCTTTCTAAGGAGATACGTTTCGTGTCCCCCTTTTCTCAACCTCCCCCTTTCTTTCTAAAGGAGATAGGTTTCGTGTTCCCCTCTACCTCCCCCTCTGTCAAAGGAGATAGGTTTTGTGTTTCGCTCTACCTCCCCCTTCCCTTCAAAGGATATAGGTTTCGTGTTCCCCTATACCTCCCACTCCCTCTTTCTGTCTAAGGAGATAGGTCTCGTGTTCCCCTCTACCTCACCCTCCCCCATTCTTTCTGAGCAGATAAGTTTTGTGTTCCTCTGTACCTCACCCTCTCCCATTCTTTCTAAGGAGATACGTTTCGTGTTCCCCTGTACCTCCCCCTCCCTCTTTCTTTCTAAGAAGATAGGTCACGTGTTCCCCTGTACCTCCCCCTCTTTCTAAGGAGATATGTTTCGTGTTCTCCTGTACCTCCCCCTCCCCCATTCTTTCTAAGGAGATACGTTTCGTGTCCCCCTTTTCTCAACCTCCCCCTTTCTTTCTAAAGGAGATAGGTTTCGTGTTCCCCTCTACCTCCCCCTCTGTCAAAGGAGATAGGTTTTGTGTTTCGCTCTACCTCCCCCTTCCCTTCAAAGGATATAGGTTTCGTGTTCCCCTATACCTCCCACTCCCTCTTTCTGTCTTAGGAGATAGATGTCGTGTTCCCGTTGTACCCCCTTTCCCATACTTTCTTAGGTGATAGGTGTCGTGTTCCCCTGTACCACCCCTCCACCTTTTTTTCTAAGATGATAGGTTTCGTGTTCCCCTGTACCCCCCCCCCCCTTTCTTTCTAAAATGATAGGTTCCGTGTTCCCCTGTATCTCCCCCTCCCACATTCTTACTAAGGAGATTGGTTTCGTGTTCCCCTCTACTCTCCCCTCCCCCATTCTTACTAAAGAGATTGGTTCCATGTTCCCCTGTATCTTCCTCTCCCACATTCTTTCTTATGAGATTGGTTTCGTGTTCCCCTGTACCTCCCCCTCCCACATTCTTACTAAGGAGATTGGTTTCGTGTTCCCTTCTACTCTCCCCTCCCCATTCTTACTAAGGAGATTGGTTCCATGTTCCCCTGTATCTTCCCTTCCCACATTTTTTCTAAGAAGATAGGTTTGCTCGTTCCCCTGTACTTCCCCTCCTCCTTTCTTTCCATGATGATAGGTTTCGTGTTCCCCTGTATCTATCATTTTCTTTCTAAGGAGATAGGTTTCGTGTTCCCCTGTACATCCCTATTTCTTTCTAAGGATATAGGTTTTGTGTTCCCCTCTACCTCCCATCCTCCCATTCTTTCTAAGAAGATTCGTTTTGTGTTCCCCTGTTACTCACTCTCCCCCTTTCTTCCCAAGGGGATATGTTCCGTGTTCCCCTGTATCACCCCCTCAACCTTTCTGTCTAAGGAGATAGGATTCGTTTTCCCCAGTACTTCCCCCTCTCCTTTCTTTCTAAGGAGATAGGTTTCGTGTTCCCCTGTACATCCCATTTTCTTTCTAAGGAGATAGGTTTCGTGTTCCCCTGTACCTCCCCATTTCTTTTTAATCAGATAGGTTTCGTGTTCCTCTGTACCTCCCCCTACCCGTTTCTTTATAAGGAGATTGGTGTCGTGTTCCCTTCTACTCTCCCCTCCCCAATTCCTACTAAGGAGATAGGTTCCGTGTTCCCCCGTACCTCCCCTTCCCACATTCTTTCTAAGAAGATAGGTTTGCTCGATCCCCTGTACTTCCCCTTCTCCTTTCTTTCTAAGGAGATAGGTTTCATGTTACCCTGTACCTCCCCTTTCTTCCCACCGGGATATGTTCCGGACCCCTTTCTTTCTAAGATGATAGGTTTCGTGTTTCCCTGTACCTCCCATTGTCTTTGTAAGGAGATAGGTTTCGTGTTCCCCTGCACCTCCCCCTACCCCTTTCTTTGTAATGAGACACGTTTCGTGTTCTCCTGTACACCCCCTTCCTTTCTAAGGAGATAGGTTCCGTGATCCCCTTTATCTCCCCCTCCCCCTTTCTGTCTAAGGAGATAGGTTTCGTGTTTCCCTGTACCTCCCCCTTCTTCCCATGGGGATTTGTTCCGTGTTCCCCTGTACCTCTCCCTCCGCCTTTCTGTTTAAGGATATAGGTTACGTTTTCTACTGTACATCCCTTTTCTTAGTAAGGAGATAGGTTCCGTGTTCCCCTGTACCTCCCCTTCCCCTTTTTTTCTAAGATGATAGGTTCCGTGTTCCCCTGTACCTCCCTCTCCCACATTCTTTCTAAGAAGATTGGTTTCGTGTTCCCCTTTAATTCCTCTCCCACATTCTTTCTAAGAAGATATATTTCGTGTTCCCCTGTACATCACCTTTCTTGCTAAGGCGATAGATTTCGTGTTCCCCTGTACCTCCCCTTCACCTTTCTTTCTAAGGAGATAGGTGTCGTGTTCCCCTGTACATCCCCTTTCTTAGTAAGGAGATAGGTTTCGTGTTCCCCTGTACCTCCCCCTCCAACATTCTTGCTAAGGAGAAAGGTTTCCTGTTCCTCCGTACTTCCCTCTTTCTTACTAAGAGATAGATTTCGTGTTCCCATGTACATCCCCTTTCTTGCTAAGGAGATAGGTTTCGTGTTCCCCTGTACCTCCCCTTCCCCTTTCTTTCTAAGGAGATAGGTTCCGTGTTCCCCTTTAACTCTCCATCCCCTTTCTGTCTAAGGAGATGGGTTTCGTGTTTCCCTGTATCTCCCATTTTCTTTCTAAGGAGATTGCTTTCGTGTTCCCCTTTACTTCCCCATCCGCTTTCTTTGTAAGGAGATGGGTTTCGTGTTCCCCTGTACTTCCCCCTCCCAAATTCTTTCTAAGAAGATAGGTTTCGTGTTCCCCTGTACCTCCCCTTCCCCTTTCTTTGTAAGGAGATAGGTTTCGTGTTCCCCTGTACCTCCCCTTTCTTCCCACTGGGATATGTACCGGACTTCTTTCTTTCTAAGATGATAGGTTTCGTGTTTCCCTGTACCTCCCATTGTCTTTGCAAGGAGATAGGTTTCGTGTTCCCCTGCACCTCCTCCTACCCCTTTCTTTGTAATGAGATAGGTTTCGTGTTCTCCTGTACACCCCCTTCCTTTCTAAGGAGATAGGTTCCGTGATCCCCTGTATCTCCCCCTCCCCCTTTCTGTCTAAGGAGATAGGTTTCGTGTTTCCCTGTACCTCCCCTTTCTTCCCACGGGGATTTGTTCCGTGTTCCACTGTACCTCCCCCTACCCCTTTCTTTCTAAGATGATAGTTTTCGTGTTTCCCTGTACCTCCCATTGTCTTTGTAAGGACATAGGTTTCGTGTTCCCCTCCGCCTCCCCCTACCCCTTCCTTTGTAAGGAGATAGGTTTCGTGTTCCCCTGTACCTACCCTTCCCCTTTCTTTCTAAGGAGATAGGTTTCGTGTTCCCCTGTACCTGCCCCTCTTTCAAAGGAGATATTTTTCGTATCATCCTGTACCTACCCCTCCCACATTCTTTCTAAGAAGATAGGTTTCATGTTCCCCTGTACATTCCCTTTTCTTTCTAAGGAGATAGGTTCCGTGATCCCCTGTATCTCCCCCTCCCCCTTTCTGTCTAAGGAGATACGTTTTGTGTTCCCCTGTTCCTCAACCTCCCCATTTCTTATTAAAGAATATAGGTTTCGTGTTACCCTGTACCTCTCCTTCCCCTTTCTTTCTAAGATGATAGGTTCCGTGTTCCCTTGTACCTCCCTCTCCCACATTCTTTCTAAGGAGATTGGTTTCGTGTTCCCCTTTACTTCCCCATCCGCTTTCTTTCTAAGATGATAGGTTTCGTGTTCCCCTGTACCTTCCCCTCTTTCTAAGGAGATATTTTTCGTGTCCCCCTGTACTTCCCCCTCCCCTTCCTTTCTAAGATGATAGGTTTCGTGTTTCCCTGTATCTCCCATTTTGTTTCTAAGGAGATAGGTTTCGTGTTCCCCTGTACCTCCCACTCTGTTAACGTGGAACGAGCGTCGGTCAGCGATCCGGGGAATGAACACCGAAAAGATTGATTGCAATGACAAATGTTTATTTACAATGATGACAATAAAGAGATTAAATAAAAAAAAAACCTATAATACCCACACGTCACACTCACTAATTCACTCATTCACAAACACAATTATTACAAGTTACAGTCTGTAGCTACACACACAACGACGAATGGGATCCTGGTACAGTTCCGGTGCAAGACAGTCGCTAACCTGCAACCACGCTCAATCCAGAGCCAAGAGGTATAAACACATCAAGCAGCACCATGCTTGCTTGAAACGCCCAAATTGGCAAACTCACTAGTGTCCAAGACACGACAGGAAAGCTGGGATGTACACACTAGTGTCCTTGACACGACAGCCATCCCAATAGTAGATATACTGTGACTCAGCCTCCAAGCAAGTCGCTGACCCTGGCCTACGTAACGACCCAACACATGTATTCCATGCTGACCTTGACCCTGGCGAAGAGAACTTATCCGGTCGGTCCTGACGCTGGAGTCACAATGAGTTGGCACAGCTGACTGGTCCTGGCTTGATAGCTGAGAATCCTAGTCCGTTATGTGAAGCTACAATAATACATAGTGGAAAATAATGCTGTAGTCACACAGATTCACTCTCACCTGGCATACTAATTAACTAATAATTAATTATCAATAATATAAATATTCATTAATATATTGTAAATATACGTAAATCAATATAATAAAGATAAAGGGATAAGTGTGCGGCTCCAAATGGCTATAAAAACACGACTAAGCACAATTCATAGAAGTTGGCGTCTCACGGCTTCCATACTTTTTTACCCAGTGCGCGTACACACTCCAACTAACGCTATAGCTCTAGCTCAGAGCTTCCATAGAATTTTAAAACGGACAAGAACCCTATATTTATTAAATAATTCTACACACAACAATCTATTATGTTTATATTATCTAAATACACCAGAAATCAATAGGAAGTATGAAATTAAAATGATATAGCAGAAACACACCACAAAACAAGTGTACTACATGTATCAACAATAGTTACGCATGATTGGAGCGCACCGACACCTCGATTGCTTGACCCGATAGATTTGACGGCATGGATAAAATAATGCCAGAAAAAAAACATATGGAAACGGAAGAAAGAAACATAACTTACCACAGTCTGTCGTCTGTGCCTTGTTCACAATATCGGAAACAGCTATATTTACATATCGGCTACACGAACTCACAAAACTGTGGACCGTAAACAAGTGTCCATTCCGTGCACAACCGGTCAAGCCCGTGACGTATATCCGCCCAGTGGTGCGGACAATTAAGAGTCCTTACACCGCAAAACAAACTCAAATTAAAACTTACCATTTATAGACAAACTATACATGCTTACGTGACAGTTTTCCCCCTGCTTTCGAAGAAAGTGGATACACTTTCTCATACTCACGGAACATGTATTCCTAGATTCTGCTCAAATAGTCCGCTCCAACGTTGTCGGAACCCTTGATGGCACGAATCCTCAATCTGTATGGCTGTAGGAGTAACGCCCATCTCATAAGTCTGGCATTCGCAGTTTTTGATCTGTGCAAGTAAGTTAATGGGTGATGGTCCGTCTCAAGGATAAACTCTTTCCCATAGATGTAAGGTTCAAACTTCTGGACTGCCCAGACAATTGCCAAACATTCCTTTTCTATAATTGCGTAGTTCTTTTCCCTGGCAAGTAACTTCCTGCTGGCGTAGGCGACAGGCATTTTCTGTCCGTTTTCTTCCTGCAGCAGCACAGCACCCAAGCCAGTATCCGATGCGTCTGTTCGGAGAATGAACTGTTGCTCCAAATTTGGAAGTCTGAGCACCGGTTTAGCTGTTAGCATGTTCTTGAGAGTAGAGAATGCCTTATCGTGCACTTCGCTCCAAAGAACTTTATTTGGACATCCCTTCTTCGTCAGATCAGTCAAGGGGGCGGCAACTGCTGCGAAATTAGGAATGAAACGCCGATAGAATCCGGCCAACCCCAAAAAAGAGCGAACTTGTTTCTTTGTCTCTGGTCTCTCTGCGTTTTTGATGGCCGTCACTTTCGACTCTTCCAATTCCAATTTTCCATCACCAACAATGTGACCCAAACAAGTCAAACTGGAAAATCCAATCGAGCATTTTGTTGGTCTTGCTGTTAGCACTGCTGCTCGAAGCCTTGCAAAAAGATCGCGAAGTACTTCCATATGTTCTTCCCATGTGTCTGTGTAAATCAATATGTCGTCGATGAAGTTATCGATGTGTTCCATACCAACTAAAAGTTTCCTCATCAGCCTACTAAATGTTGCCGGGGCATTTACTAAGCCAAACGGCATTACCTTAAACTGGAAAAGGCCTTGTGGAGTTGAAAAGGCTGTCATCTCTTTTGCGTCTTCCGAGAGCGGCACCTGCCAATAGCCTTTACTGAGATCCAGTTTGGAGAAGTATCTTGCACCCGCTACCCGAGAGAAAATATCATCTGTGTTTGGCATCGGCTCGGCATCAAATACCGTGACTCGATTTAGTCTCCTGAAATCAATGCAAAAACGATTCGTCCCCTCCTTTTTCTTGACCATTACAACAGGAGCCGAGTATGGGGATGATGATGGCTCGATAACGTCCATATCCAACATCTTCTGCACCTCTTCTTTGATCACCTCCTTGGTAATATAAGGCAAGGGGTATTGTTTCACATGAACGGGAGCATCGGTAGTAGTCCTGATCTCATGTTGGGCGAGATTTGTCCGGCCTGGAAGATCAGTTAGCACATCTGTATAACTGTCCATGAGCTCCTTCACTTCATCTGCTTGTGCATTGTTCAGGCCTCCAGAGATTTCAACATCTTCAACATGTTCCTTTCCCCTATCACTAGGAAGGGACTCCAGTCTGCTGGGAAAATCCGCGTCCCCCTGAATCTCCTCACCATCAGCAACAACACTTGCTATAGTGTTTGCGAGAATTCCCTCAGTATCTTCCGCAACATTGTCCACTGGCTTCATGTACTTTTTCAACAGGTTAATATGTAGAGTCTTGATTTTACCGTCCCTGTTCACACGATAGTCGAACGGTCCGACTTTCTCTACAACTTCGTATGGGCCACGCCATTGCATCAGTAACTTGTTAGCTTTTGTCGGCAGAAGCACTAACACTTTGTCGCCTGGTCGTAGCTCCCGTGACTTGGCTCTCCTGTTGAAGTTCCTTCTCTGAACTCGCTTGGCATCCTTCAAGTGATCCATTGCAACTTGGCATGTCTCCTCCATCCGATCCCTCAAATCCATTACATACTGATAAGTCGTTTTGACGTCGTCATCTGGAATCTCTTTCGTTAGCAGTTCTTTCAGAATCATCATCGGTCCACGTATCGCTCTGCCGTACAATAGTTCAAAGGGTGAAAACCCCAAGCTTTCTTGCGGCACCTCCCTATAAGCGAACAAGAGGGCATTGATGTATCTATCCCAGTCCTTGGGTTTCTCAGCGGCCATTTTCCTTAGCATCTGTTTCAGTGTACCATTGAAACGCTCGACTAACCCGTTGCATTGAGGATGATATGGCGTTGTCGTTAGTTGGCGGATCGACAATAGTCTGCTCACTTCCTTCATTAATCCAGAGGTAAACTGGGCCCCTTGATCGGACAACATCTCACTGGGTACTCCAACACGGCTGAAGATATCAACCAGTGCCTCTGCAACGCGCTCAGTCTCAATGCTTCTAAGTGCTACTGCCTCCGGATATCTAGTCGCGAAATCCACTACTGTCAGTATAAACCGGTTGCCACGGTCTGTTGCAGGTTCGAGAGGACCAACTAAATCCACCGCTATCCTCTTGAAAGGCGTATCGATCAATGGCATACTGCCGAGTGGCGCTTTCGGTACTCGGCCTTTAGGGAAGGTACGTTGGCACACATCACACGAACGACAGAACCGAGTCACATCGCCCTGCAGACCAGGCCAAAAAAACTCTGCAAGAATCCTGTTAGTCGTTCGTTTTGCTGCCAGATGTCCCGACATAATCGACTCGTGAGCTAGTTTCATTATCATCTGTCGATACTTCGTTGGTACGACTAATTGTCTAAACACCTTTCCAGTTGCAATCCCAGGGCTTCTGAACTCTCGATATATTAATCCCTTGTGGTAAAACAGGGAAGACTTACCCCCATCATCGCGTTCATACGTATCTCCTTTGCCAACTTACGGAACTTCTCCAGGGTACCATCGCTTTGCTGTTCCTCCTTCATCTCCTTCACACTACCTAAACTCGTCATAAACTCCGATACCTGCAACGGTTTCAACGGCTTAGCTTTCCTTACCTCCGCTCTCGTCTCGCATTCAACGAAAGGGTATCGAACCGTTGCATCTGCAGGAAACTGGCGTGCCACTTCTCATCTGGTTGTCCTACCGGAAGGGCATCCTTAACATTTCCACGTCACATCGTACAAGGGTGACTCTAACAAGAAGGCTTCAGTATCTCTTGTTAAAATATGGCATCGAACCCAGTGCCTTGCAACGGCAACAAGAATTTCCATCAGTCTACTGTTTCCTCCGGATTCACACTACTGTCTAGTCGTGATAAAATTGTCTTGTCGGTGATATTCTCAGGTTGCAACGGAAGGTAGACTACGTTTCAATCCTACATCATCACAACCCGAATCGTAACGAAGAAGGCTTCACCGCTCACAATCCGCTTTCGGTACTCCTTTAGTATTCAGAACAGGCTTTTGACACTCGAACGAAGAACCGGTATGGTGTTGGCAACGACCGAAACTAATCGTGTTCCCTCCTTTTGCAACTTACGAGAGGCTGCCTGACGACTTTCATCTTACTCTTCCTCCCATTTGGTGCCTTCATTCCATCTTTAGTTTCTTATTAAAGTTTGTCTAAACACCTTTCCAGTTGCAATCCCAGGGCTTCTGAACTCTCGATATATTAATCCCTTGTGGTAAAACAGGGAAGACTTACCCCCATCATCGCGTTCATACGTATCCAATTCCTTTGCCAACTTACGGAACTTCTCCAGGGTACCATCGCTTTGCTGTTCCTCCTTCATCTCCTTCACACTACCTAAACTCGTCATAAACTCCGATACCTGCAACGGTTTCAACGGCTTAGCTTTCCTCTTGACCTCCGCTCTCGTCTGAACCGCATTCAACGAATCAAGCTGCCACTTCTCATCTGGTTGTCCTACCGGAAGGGCATCCTTAACATTTCCAATAATCACATCGTACAAGGGTGACTCTAACAAGAAGGCTTCAGTATCTCCGTTAAAATATGGCGTGTTGATCTGTACGTTGGCGATTTGGCATACAAGACGAGAACCATCAGCTAAAATGTAAGTCTTGGTCTTGTCGGTGATATTCTCAGGTTCAACGAGACTACGTCTCACTCCTACCTCATCACAACCCGAATCCCGAAGAACGGTGACAACTTTACCGCCCACACGTCCCAGCACCACCGGCATGGAAGTTGTCTCCTTTGTATTGCAGGCGAAACTCATCTTCGGTATGGTGTTGGCGCCACTCGTGTTCCCTTTATCTTTTACCATAGAGGCTGCCTGACCTTCTTTCATCTTGTCAGATTTCTTCTTCCGGCAATCTGAAGCAATATGTCCAACCTTTTTGCAATAGAAACAAGTCCTCTCCTTGGGCAAGTCGCTTGAACCAATTGTAGATTTCCCAGGTGTAGAACTTGTTGACGGCGAATGTCCTGAAGCTGTTGCCTTATGACTTCCTGCCTTGGTTCCCTTAGAAGATATCAAGTTTGCCGCTTTCATTCTTCTTGCCTCTGCATATTGATCGGCCAGTCTGGACATTGCATCAAGGGACACGGGAATCCGTTCCTTCAGGAACAACATCAGATCCTGGTTACATACCTGTAAAAACTGATCTCTCAAAAACAAGTCTTTCAAGTCTTCATAGGTCTTGTTAGTGTCGGCTAGTTCGACCCATCTCTCCAAGTAGTTTTCAAGGCGAATGGAAAACTGTGAAAATGTTTCACTTCCATCGGGTCTTGATGTTCGGAAGCTTTTCCTGAATCCTTCCCCTGTCATATCAAATCTCCTCAGTAATGCCTTCTTAAGTTCGTCGAAATCCAGAGACTGATGGACTGGTAAACGAGAAAACACCGCTAATGCATTACCCGTCAAAAGAGCGCTAAGGTTAGCTCCCCATCCATCACGTTCCCAATTCTGTACCGTTGCGTACCGTTCGAAGCGCTGGATGTAAGCATCGATGTTGTCCTTTTCTTCATTGAAGGCAGGTAACTTGGGACCCTTCTTTATTGTATCTCTAGGATTGGTCTCCCTCCGACGTCCCGATTTGTCCCATTCAGATTGATACTCCTGTTCTGCACGAATTAATTCCATTTTGCGTTTATGTTCTTCTTCTGCTCTCCTGTCAGCCCGAGCCTCTCTTTCCTCTTCCATTTGCCTTTGCATCTTTTTCTCTTCCCTTTCTCTTTCACGGTCATCTCTTTCCTTGGCTTGCTGCTCTTGAATGAACAATCGTAGTTGGTCGCCTTCAAGTTGAAGTCGCTTACCTGCTTCCAAAATTGCTGAAAGAGAGGACATTTTCAAAACAACTAAATCACTAGACTGCAAGAGATAACCAACACATACAATATTCAATACAACCAGGCATAAGAACTTACCGGAAGTCATGCGTCATCCTTGCTTAGGCCAATTAACTCACCTCAGAGTTCCTGTATAGAGTCCCCAAATGCCAACGTTAAGAAGAAAATGAAAGTAAAGGAAATTTGGCGGGAATCTGTCAAACAATCTAGACTTTGAAACCAATCAAACAGGATTCTATTCCCGAACAACTAACTTTGGCTAATCCCACCGCTGCCACCATGTTGTTAACGTGGAACGAGCGTCGGTCAGCGATCCGGGGAATGAACACCGAAAAGATTGATTGCAATGACAAATGTTTATTTACAATGATGACAATAAAGAGATTAAATAAAAAAAAAACCTATAATACCCACACGTCACACTCACTAATTCACTCATTCACAAACACAATTATTACAAGTTACAGTCTGTAGCTACACACACAACGACGAATGGGATCCTGGTACAGTTCCGGTGCAAGACAGTCGCTAACCTGCAACCACGCTCAATCCAGAGCCAAGAGGTATAAACACATCAAGCAGCACCATGCTTGCTTGAAACGCCCAAATTGGCAAACTCACTAGTGTCCAAGACACGACAGGAAAGCTGGGATGTACACACTAGTGTCCTTGACACGACAGCCATCCCAATAGTAGATATACTGTGACTCAGCCTCCAAGCAAGTCGCTGACCCTGGCCTACGTAACGACCCAACACATGTATTCCATGCTGACCTTGACCCTGGCGAAGAGAACTTATCCGGTCGGTCCTGACGCTGGAGTCACAATGAGTTGGCACAGCTGACTGGTCCTGGCTTGATAGCTGAGAATCCTAGTCCGTTATGTGAAGCTACAATAATACATAGTGGAAAATAATGCTGTAGTCACACAGATTCACTCTCACCTGGCATACTAATTAACTAATAATTAATTATCAATAATATAAATATTCATTAATATATTGTAAATATACGTAAATCAATATAATAAAGATAAAGGGATAAGTGTGCGGCTCCAAATGGCTATAAAAACACGACTAAGCACAATTCATAGAAGTTGGCGTCTCACGGCTTCCATACTTTTTTACCCAGTGCGCGTACACACTCCAACTAACGCTATAGCTCTAGCTCAGAGCTTCCATAGAATTTTAAAACGGACAAGAACCCTATATTTATTAAATAATTCTACACACAACAATCTATTATGTTTATATTATCTAAATACACCAGAAATCAATAGGAAGTATGAAATTAAAATGATATAGCAGAAACACACCACAAAACAAGTGTACTACATGTATCAACAATAGTTACGCATGATTGGAGCGCACCGACACCTCGATTGCTTGACCCGATAGATTTGACGGCATGGATAAAATAATGCCAGAAAAAAAACATATGGAAACGGAAGAAAGAAACATAACTTACCACAGTCTGTCGTCTGTGCCTTGTTCACAATATCGGAAACAGCTATATTTACATATCGGCTACACGAACTCACAAAACTGTGGACCGTAAACAAGTGTCCATTCCGTGCACAACCGGTCAAGCCCGTGACGTATATCCGCCCAGTGGTGCGGACAATTAAGAGTCCTTACACCGCAAAACAAACTCAAATTAAAACTTACCATTTATAGACAAACTATACATGCTTACGTGACAGTTTTCCCCCTGCTTTCGAAGAAAGTGTACACTTTCTCATACTCACGGAACATGTATTCCTAGATTCTGCTCAAATAATCCGCTCCAACGTTGTCGGAACCCTTGATGGCACGAATCCTCAATCTGTATGGCTGTAGGAGTAACGCCCATCTCATAAGTCTGGCATTCGCAGTTTTTGATCTGTGCAAGTAAGTTAATGGGTGATGGTCCGTCTCAAGGATAAACTCTTTCCCATAGATGTAAGGTTCAAACTTCTGGACTGCCCAGACAATTGCCAAACATTCCTTTTCTATAATTGCGTAGTTCTTTTCCCTGGCAAGTAACTTCCTGCTGGCGTAGGCGACAGGCATTTTCTGTCCGTTTTCTTCCTGCAGCAGCACAGCACCCAAGCCAGTATCCGATGCGTCTGTTCGGAGAATGAACTGTTGCTCCAAATTTGGAAGTCTGAGCACCGGTTTAGCTGTTAGCATGTTCTTGAGAGTAGAGAATGCCTTATCGTGCACTTCGCTCCAAAGAACTTTATTTGGACATCCCTTCTTCGTCAGATCAGTCAAGGGGGCGGCAACTGCTGCGAAATTAGGAATGAAACGCCGATAGAATCCGGCCAACCCCAAAAAAGAGCGAACTTGTTTCTTTGTCTCTGGTCTCTCTGCGTTTTTGATGGCCGTCACTTTCGACTCTTCCAATTCCAATTTTCCATCACCAACAATGTGACCCAAACAAGTCAAACTGGAAAATCCAATCGAGCATTTTGTTGGTCTTGCTGTTAGCACTGCTGCTCGAAGCCTTGCAAAAAGATCGCGAAGTACTTCCATATGTTCATTCCATGTGTCTGTGTAAATCAATATGTCGTCGATGAAGTTATCGATGTGTTCCATACCAACTAAAAGTTTCCTCATCAGCCTACTAAATGTTGCCGGGGCATTTACTAAGCCAAACGGCATTACCTTAAACTGGAAAAGGCCTTGTGGAGTTGAAAAGGCTGTCATCTCTTTTGCGTCTTCCGAGAGCGGCACCTGCCAATAGCCTTTACTGAGATCCAGTTTGGAGAAGTATCTTGCACCCGCTACCCGAGAGAAAATATCATCTGTGTTTGGCATCGGCTCGGCATCAAATACCGTGACTCGATTTAGTCTCCTGAAATCAATGCAAAAACAATTCGTCCCCTCCTTTTTCTTGACCATTACAACAGGAGCCGAGTATGGGGATGATGATGGCTCGATAACGTCCATATCCAACATCTTCTGCACCTCTTCTTTGATCACCTCCTTGGTAATATAAGGCAAGGGGTATTGTTTCACATGAACGGGAGCATCGGTAGTAGTCCTGATCTCATGTTGGGCGAGATTTGTCCGGCCTGGAAGATCAGTTAGCACATCTGTATAACTGTCCATGAGCTCCTTCACTTCATCTGCTTGTGCATTGTTCAGGCCTCCCGAGATTTCAACATCTTCAACATGTTCCTTTCCCCTATCACTAGGAAGGGACTCCAATCTGCTGGGAAAATCCGCGTCCCCCTGAATCTCCTCACCATCAGCAACAACACTTGCTATAGTGTTTGCGAGAATTCCCTCAGTATCTTCCGCAACATTGTCCACTGGCTTCATGTACTTTTTCAACAGGTTAATATGTAGAGTCTTGATTTTACCGTCCCTGTTCACACGATAGTCGAACGGTCCGACTTTCTCTACAACTTCGTATGGGCCACGCCATTGCATCAGTAACTTGTTAGCTTTTGTCGGCAGAAGCACTAACACTTTGTCGCCTGGTCGTAGCTCCCGTGACTTGGCTCTCCTGTTGAAGTTCCTTCTCTGAACTCGCTTGGCATCCTTCAAGTGATCCATTGCAACTTGGCATGTCTCCTCCATCCGTTCCCTCAAATCCATTACATACTGATAAGTCGTTTTGACGTCATCATCTGAAATCTCTTTCGTTAGCAGTTCTTTCAGAATCATCATCGGTCCAC
The DNA here is from genome assembly GCF_031769215.1 of Ylistrum balloti. NCBI lineage: Eukaryota > Metazoa > Mollusca > Bivalvia > Pectinida > Pectinidae > Ylistrum > Ylistrum balloti. The sequence goes on along the minus strand of NW_026782752.1, from coordinate 15,961 downwards.
GTATCGCTCTGCCGTACAATAGTTCAAAGGGTGACAACCCCAAGCTTTCTTGCGGCACCTCCCTATAAGCGAACAAGAGGGCATTGATGTATCTATCCCAGTCCTTGGGTTTCTCAGCGGCCATTTTCCTTAGCATCTGTTTCAGTGTACCATTGAAACGCTCGACTAACCCGTTGCATTGAGGATGATATGGCGTTGTCGTTAGTTGGCGGATCGACAATAGTCTGCTCACTTCCTTCATTAATCCAGAGGTAAACTGGGCCCTTGATCGGACAACATCTCACTGGGTACTCCAACACGGCTGAAGATATCAACCAGTGCCTCTGCAACGCGCTCAGTCTCAATGCTTCTAAGTGCTACTGCCTCCGGATATCTAGTCGCGAAATCCACTACTGTCAGTATAAACCGGTTGCCACGGTCTGTTGCAGGTTCGAGAGGACCAACTAAATCCACCGCTATCCTCTTGAAAGGCGTATCGATCAATGGCATACTGCCGAGTGGCGCTTTCGGTACTCGGCCTTTAGGGAAGGTACGTTGGCACACATCACACGAACGACAGAACCGAGTCACATCGCCCTGCAGACCAGGCCAAAAAAACTCTGCAAGAATCCTGTTAGTCGTTCGTTTTGCTGCCAGATGTCCCGACATAATCGACTCGTGAGCTAGTTTTATTATCATCTGTCGATACTTCGTTGGTACGACTAATTGTCTAAACACCTTTCCAGTTGCAATCCCAGGGCTTCTGAACTCTCGATATATTAATCCCTTGTGGTAAAACAGGGAAGACTTACCCCCATCATCGCGTTCATACGTATCCAATTCCTTTGCCAACTTACGGAACTTCTCCAGGGTACCATCGCTTTGCTGTTCCTCCTTCATCTCCTTCACACTACCTAAACTCGTCATAAACTCCGATACCTGCAACGGTTTCAACGGCTTAGCTTTCCTCTTGACCTCCGCTCTCGTCTGAACCGCATTCAACGAATCAAGCTGCCACTTCTCATCTGGTTGTCCTACCGGAAGGGCATCCTTAACATTTCCAATAATCACATCGTACAAGGGTGACTCTAACAAGAAGGCTTCAGTATCTCCGTTAAAATATGGCGTGTTGATCTGTACGTTGGCGATTTGGCATACAAGACGAGAACCATCAGCTAAAATGTAAGTCTTGGTCTTGTCGGTGATATTCTCAGGTTCAACGAGACTACGTCTCACTCCTACCTCATCACAACCCGAATCCCGAAGAACGGTGACAACTTTACCGCCCACACGTCCCAGCACCACCGGCATGGAAGTTGTCTCCTTTGTATTGCAGGCGAAACTCATCTTCGGTATGGTGTTGGCGCCACTCGTGTTCCCTTTATCTTTTACCATAGAGGCTGCCTGACCTTCTTTCATCTTGTCAGATTTCTTCTTCCGGCAATCTGAAGCAATATGTCCAACCTTTTTGCAATAGAAACAAGTCCTCTCCTTGGGCAAGTCGCTTGAACCAATTGTAGATTTCCCCGGTGTAGAACTTGTTGACGGCGAATGTCCTGAAGCTGTTGCCTTATGATTTCCTGCCTTGGTTCCCTTAGAAGATATCAAGTTTGCCGCTTTCGTTCTTCTTGCCTCTACATATTGATCGGCCAGTCTGGACATTGCATCAAGGGACACGGGAATCCGTTCCTTCAGGAACAACATCAGATCCTGGTTACATACCTGTAAAAACTGATCTCTCAAAAACAAGTCTTTCAAGCCTTCATAGGTCTTGTTAGTGTCGGCTAGTTCGACCCATCTCTCCAAGTAGTTTTCAAGGCGAATGGAAAACTGTGAAAATGTTTCACTTCCATCGGGTCTTGATGTTCGGAAGCTTTTCCTGAATCCTTCCCCTGTCATATCAAATCTCCTCAGTAATGCCTTCTTAAGTTCGTCGAAATCCAGAGACTGATGGACTGGTAAACGAGAAAACACCGCTAATGCATTACCCGTCAAAAGAGCGCTAAGGTTAGCTCCCCATCCATCACGTTCCCAATTCTGTACCGTTGCGTACCGTTCGAAGCGCTGGATGTAAGCATCGATGTTGTCCTTTTCTTCATTGAAGGCAGGTAACTTGGGACCCTTCTTTATTGTATCTCTAGGATTGGTCTCCCTCCGACGTCCCGATTTGTCCCATTCAGATTGATACTCCTGTTCTGCACGAATTAATTCCATTTTGCGTTTATGTTCTTCTTCTGCTCTCCTGTCAGCCCGAGCCTCTCTTTCCTCTTCCATTTGCCTTTGCATCTTTTTCTCTTCCCTTTCTCTTTCACGGTCATCTCTTTCCTTGGCTTGCTGCTCTTGAATGAACAATCGTAGTTGGTCGCCTTCAAGTTGAAGTCGCTTACCTGCTTCCAAAATTGCTGAAAGAGAGGACATTTTCAAAACAACTAAATCACTAGACTGCAAGAGATAACCAACACATACAATATTCAATACAACCAGGCATAAGAACTTACCGGAAGTCATGCGTCATCCTTGCTTAGGCCAATTAACTCACCTCAGAGTTCCTGTATAGAGTCCCCAAATGCCAACGTTAAGAAGAAAATGAAAGTAAAGGAAATTTGGCGGGAATCTGTCAAACAATCTAGACTTTGAAACCAATCAAACAGGATTCTATTCCCGAACAACTAACTTTGGCTAATCCCACCGCTGCCACCATGTTGTTAACGTGGAACGAGCGTCGGTCAGCGATCCGGGGAATGAACACCGAAAAGATTGATTGCAATGACAAATGTTTATTTACAATGATGACAATAAAGAGATTAAATAAAAAAAAAACCTATAATACCCACACGTCACACTCACTAATTCACTCATTCACAAACACAATTATTACAAGTTACAGTCTGTAGCTACACACACAACGACGAATGGGATCCTGGTACAGTTCCGGTGCAAGACAGTCGCTAACCTGCAACCACGCTCAATCCAGAGCCAAGAGGTATAAACACATCAAGCAGCACCATGCTTGCTTGAAACGCCCAAATTGGCAAACTCACTAGTGTCCAAGACACGACAGGAAAGCTGGGATGTACACACTAGTGTCCTTGACACGACAGCCATCCCAATAGTAGATATACTGTGACTCAGCCTCCAAGCAAGTCGCTGACCCTGGCCTACGTAACGACCCAACACATGTATTCCATGCTGACCTTGACCCTGGCGAAGAGAACTTATCCGGTCGGTCCTGACGCTGGAGTCACAATGAGTTGGCACAGCTGACTGGTCCTGGCTTGATAGCTGAGAATCCTAGTCCGTTATGTGAAGCTACAATAATACATAGTGGAAAATAATGCTGTAGTCACACAGATTCACTCTCACCTGGCATACTAATTAACTAATAATTAATTATCAATAATATAAATATTCATTAATATATTGTAAATATACGTAAATCAATATAATAAAGATAAAGGGATAAGTGTGCGGCTCCAAATGGCTATAAAAACACGACTAAGCACAATTCATAGAAGTTGGCGTCTCACGGCTTCCATACTTTTTTACCCAGTGCGCGTACACACTCCAACTAACGCTATAGCTCTAGCTCAGAGCTTCCATAGAATTTTAAAACGGACAAGAACCCTATATTTATTAAATAATTCTACACACAACAATCTATTATGTTTATATTATCTAAATACACCAGAAATCAATAGGAAGTATGAAATTAAAATGATATAGCAGAAACACACCACAAAACAAGTGTACTACATGTATCAACAATAGTTACGCATGATTGGAGCGCACCGACACCTCGATTGCTTGACCCGATAGATTTGACGGCATGGATAAAATAATGCCAGAAAAAAAACATATGGAAACGGAAGAAAGAAACATAACTTACCACAGTCTGTCGTCTGTGCCTTGTTCACAATATCGGAAACAGCTATATTTACATATCGGCTACACGAACTCACAAAACTGTGGACCGTAAACAAGTGTCCATTCCGTGCACAACCGGTCAAGCCCGTGACGTATATCCGCCCAGTGGTGCGGACAATTAAGAGTCCTTACACCGCAAAACAAACTCAAATTAAAACTTACCATTTATAGACAAACTATACATGCTTACGTGACTTGTCTCTGGTCTCTCTGCGTTTTTGATGGCCGTCACTTTCGACTCTTCCAATTCCAATTTTCCATCACCAACAATGTGACCCAAACAAGTCAAACTGGAAAATCCAATCGAGCATTTTGTTGGTCTTGCTGTTAGCACTGCTGCTCGAAGCCTTGCAAAAAGATCGCGAAGTACTTCCATATGTTCTTCCCATGTGTCTGTGTAAATCAATATGTCGTCGATGAAGTTATCGATGTGTTCCATACCAACTAAAAGTTTCCTCATCAGCCTACTAAATGTTGCCGGGGCATTTACTAAGCCAAACGGCATTACCTTAAACTGGAAAAGGCCTTGTGGAGTTGAAAAGGCTGTCATCTCTTTTGCGTCTTCCGAGAGCGGCACCTGCCAATAGCCTTTACTGAGATCCAGTTTGGAGAAGTATCTTGCACCCGCTACCCGAGAGAAAATATCATCTGTGTTTGGCATCGGCTCGGCATCAAATACCGTGACTCGATTTAGTCTCCTGAAATCAATGCAAAAACGATTCGTCCCCTCCTTTTTCTTGACCATTACAACAGGAGCCGAGTATGGGGATGATGATGGCTCGATAACGTCCATATCCAACATCTTCTGCACCTCTTCTTTGATCACCTCCTTGGTAATATAAGGCAAGGGGTATTGTTTCACATGAACGGGAGCATCGGTAGTAGTCCTGATCTCATGTTGGGCGAGATTTGTCCGGCCTGGAAGATCAGTTAGCACATCTGTATAACTGTCCATGAGCTCCTTCACTTCATCTGCTTGTGCATTGTTCAGGCCTCCAGAGATTTCAACATCTTCAACATGTTCCTTTCCCCTATCACTAGGAAGGGACTCCAGTCTGCTGGGAAAATCCGCGTCCCCCTGAATCTCCTCACCATCAGCAACAACACTTGCTATAGTGTTTGCGAGAATTCCCTCAGTATCTTCCGCAACATTGTCCACTGGCTTCATGTACTTTTTCAACAGGTTAATATGTAGAGTCTTGATTTTACCGTCCCTGTTCACACGATAGTCGAACGGTCCGACTTTCTCTACAACTTCGTATGGGCCACGCCATTGCATCAGTAACTTGTTAGCTTTTGTCGGCAGAAGCACTAACACTTTGTCGCCTGGTCGTAGCTCCCGTGACTTGGCTCTCCTGTTGAAGTTCCTTCTCTGAACTCGCTTGGCATCCTTCAAGTGATCCATTGCAACTTGGCATGTCTCCTCCATCCGTTCCCTCAAATCCATTACATACTGATAAGTCGTTTTGACGTCGTCATCTGGAATCTCTTTCGTTAGCAGTTCTTTCAGAATCATCATCGGTCCACGTATCGCTCTGCCGTACAATAGTTCAAAGGGTGACAACCCCAAGCTTTCTTGCGGCACCTCCCTATAAGCGAACAAGAGGGCATTGATGTATCTATCCCAGTCCTTGGGTTTCTCAGCGGCCATTTTCCTTAGCATCTGTTTCAGTGTACCATTGAAACGCTCGACTAACCCGTTGCATTGAGGATGATATGGCGTTGTCGTTAGTTGGCGGATCGACAATAGTCTGCTCACTTCCTTCATTAATCCAGAGGTAAACTGGGCCCCTTGATCGGACAACATCTCACTGGGTACTCCAACACGGCTGAAGATATCAACCAGTGCCTCTGCAACGCGCTCAGTCTCAATGCTTCTAAGTGCTACTGCCTCCGGATATCTAGTCGCGAAATCCACTACTGTCAGTATAAACCGGTTGCCACGGTCTGTTGCAGGTTCGAGAGGACCAACTAAATCCACCGCTATCCTCTTGAAAGGCGTATCGATCAATGGCATACTGCCGAGTGGCGCTTTCGGTACTCGGCCTTTAGGGAAGGTACGTTGGCACACATCACACGAACGACAGAACCGAGTCACATCGCCCTGCAGACCAGGCCAAAAAAACTCTGCAAGAATCCTGTTAGTCGTTCGTTTTGCTGCCAGATGTCCCGACATAATCGACTCGTGAGCTAGTTTTATTATCATCTGTCGATACTTCGTTGGTACGACTAATTGTCTAAACACCTTTCCAGTTGCAATCCCAGGGCTTCTGAACTCTCGATATATTAATCCCTTGTGGTAAAACAGGGAAGACTTACCCCCATCATCGCGTTCATACGTATCCAATTCCTTTGCCAACTTACGGAACTTCTCCAGGGTACCATCGCTTTGCTGTTCCTCCTTCATCTCCTTCACACTACCTAAACTCGTCATAAACTCCGATACCTGCAACGGTTTCAACGGCTTAGCTTTCCTCTTGACCTCCGCTCTCGTCTGAACCGCATTCAACGAATCAAGCTGCCACTTCTCATCTGGTTGTCCTACCGGAAGGGCATCCTTAACATTTCCAATAATCACATCGTACAAGGGTGACTCTAACAAGAAGGCTTCAGTATCTCCGTTAAAATATGGCGTGTTGATCTGTACGTTGGCGATTTGGCATACAAGACGAGAACCATCAGCTAAAATGTAAGTCTTGGTCTTGTCGGTGATATTCTCAGGTTCAACGAGACTACGTCTCACTCCTACCTCATCACAACCCGAATCCCGAAGAACGGTGACAACTTTACCGCCCACACGTCCCAGCACCACCGGCATGGAAGTTGTCTCCTTTGTATTGCAGGCGAAACTCATCTTCGGTATGGTGTTGGCGCCACTCGTGTTCCCTTTATCTTTTACCATAGAGGCTGCCTGACCTTCTTTCATCTTGTCAGATTTCTTCTTCCGGCAATCTGAAGCAATATGTCCAACCTTTTTGCAATAGAAACAAGTCCTCTCCTTGGGCAAGTCGCTTGAACCAATTGTAGATTTCCCAGGTGTAGAACTTGTTGACGGCGAATGTCCTGAAGCTGTTGCCTTATGATTTCCTGCCTTGGTTCCCTTAGAAGATATCAAGTTTGCCGCTTTCATTCTTCTTGCCTCTGCATATTGATCGGCCAGTCTGGACATTGCATCAAGGGACACGGGAATCCGTTCCTTCAGGAACAACATCAGATCCTGGTTACATACCTGTAAAAACTGATCTCTCAAAAACAAGTCTTTCAAGTCTTCATAGGTCTTGTTAGTGTCGGCTAGTTCGACCCATCTCTCCAAGTAGTTTTCAAGGCGAATGGAAAACTGTGAAAATGTTTCACTTCCATCGGGTCTTGATGTTCGGAAGCTTTTCCTGAATCCTTCCCCTGTCATATCAAATCTCCTCAGTAATGCCTTCTTAAGTTCGTCGAAATCCAGAGACTGATGGACTGGTAAACGAGAAAACACCGCTAATGCATTACCCGTCAAAAGAGCGCTAAGGTTAGCTCCCCATCCATCACGTTCCCAATTCTGTACCGTTGCGTACCGTTCGAAGCGCTGGATGTAAGCATCGATGTTGTCCTTTTCTTCATTGAAGGCAGGTAACTTGGGACCCTTCTTTATTGTATCTCTAGGATTGGTCTCCCTCCGACGTCCCGATTTGTCCCATTCAGATTGATACTCCTGTTCTGCACGAATTAATTCCATTTTGCGTTTATGTTCTTCTTCTGCTCTCCTGTCAGCCCGAGCCTCTCTTTCCTCTTCCATTTGCCTTTGCATCTTTTTCTCTTCCCTTTCTCTTTCACGATTCTCTTTCCTTGGCTTGCTCTCTTGAATGAACAATCGTAGTTGGTCGCCTTCAAGTTGAAGTCGTCCCGCTGATTTGTCCCATTCACATCATCTCTTAAGATTGATTGCAATGACAAATGTTTATTTACAATGATGACAATAAAGAGATTAAATAAAAAAAAAACCTATAATACCCACACGTCACACTCACTAATTCACTCATTCACAAACACAATTATTACAAGTTACAGTCTGTAGCTACACACACAACGACGAATGGGATCCTGGTACAGTTCCGGTGCAAGACAGTCGCTAACCTGCAACCACGCTCAATCCAGAGCCAAGAGGTATAAACACATCAAGCAGCACCATGCTTGCTTGAAACGCCCAAATTGGCAAACTCACTAGTGTCCAAGACACGACAGGAAAGCTGGGATGTACACACTAGTGTCCTTGACACGACAGCCATCCCAATAGTAGATATACTGTGACTCAGCCTCCAAGCAAGTCGCTGACCCTGGCCTACGTAACGACCCAACACATGTATTCCATGCTGACCTTGACCCTGGCGAAGAGAACTTATCCGGTCGGTCCTGACGCTGGAGTCACAATGAGTTGGCACAGCTGACTGGTCCTGGCTTGATAGCTGAGAATCCTAGTCCGTTATGTGAAGCTACAATAATACATAGTGGAAAATAATGCTGTAGTCACACAGATTCACTCTCACCTGGCATACTAATTAACTAATAATTAATTATCAATAATATAAATATTCATTAATATATTGTAAATATACGTAAATCAATATAATAAAGATAAAGGGATAAGTGTGCGGCTCCAAATGGCTATAAAAACACGACTAAGCACAATTCATAGAAGTTGGCGTCTCACGGCTTCCATACTTTTTTACCCAGTGCGCGTACACACTCCAACTAACGCTATAGCTCTAGCTCAGAGCTTCCATAGAATTTTAAAACGGACAAGAACCCTATATTTATTAAATAATTCTACACACAACAATCTATTATGTTTATATTATCTAAATACACCAGAAATCAATAGGAAGTATGAAATTAAAATGATATAGCAGAAACACACCACAAAACAAGTGTACTACATGTATCAACAATAGTTACGCATGATTGGAGCGCACCGACACCTCGATTGCTTGACCCGATAGATTTGACGGCATGGATAAAATAATGCCAGAAAAAAAAAAAAACATATGGAAACGGAAGAAAGAAACATAACTTACCACAGTCTGTCGTCTGTGCCTTGTTCACAATATCGGAAACAGCTATATTTACATATCGGCTACACGAACTCACAAAACTGTGGACCGTAAACAAGTGTCCATTCCGTGCACAACCGGTCAAGCCCGTGACGTATATCCGCCCAGTGGTGCGGACAATTAAGAGTCCTTACACCGCAAAACAAACTCAAATTAAAACTTACCATTTATAGACAAACTATACATGCTTACGTGACAGTTTTCCCCCTGCTTTCGAAGAAAGTGGATACACTTTCTCATACTCACGGAACATGTATTCCTAGATTCTGCTCAAATAGTCCGCTCCAACGTTGTCGGAACCCTTGATGGCACGAATCCTCAATCTGTATGGCTGTAGGAGTAACGCCCATCTCATAAGTCTGGCATTCGCAGTTTTTGATCTGTGCAAGTAAGTTAATGGGTGATGGTCCGTCTCAAGGATAAACTCTTTCCCATAGATGTAAGGTTCAAACTTCTGGACTGCCCAGACAATTGCCAAACATTCCTTTTCTATAATTGCGTAGTTCTTTTCCCTGGCAAGTAACTTCCTGCTGGCGTAGGCGACAGGCATTTTCTGTCCGTTTTCTTCCTGCAGCAGCACAGCACCCAAGCCAGTATCCGATGCGTCTGTTCGGAGAATGAACTGTTGCTCCAAATTTGGAAGTCTGAGCACCGGTTTAGCTGTTAGCATGTTCTTGAGAGTAGAGAATGCCTTATCGTGCACTTCGCTCCAAAGAACTTTATTTGGACATCCCTTCTTCGTCAGATCAGTCAAGGGGGCGGCAACTGCTGCGAAATTAGGAATGAAACGCCGATAGAATCCGGCCAACCCCAAAAAAGAGCGAACTTGTTTCTTTGTCTCTGGTCTCTCTGCGTTTTTGATGGCCGTCACTTTCGACTCTTCCAATTCCAATTTTCCATCACCAACAATGTGACCCAAACAAGTCAAACTGGAAAATCCAATCGAGCATTTTGTTGGTCTTGCTGTTAGCACTGCTGCTCGAAGCCTTGCAAAAAGATCGCGAAGTACTTCCATATGTTCTTCCCATGTGTCTGTGTAAATCAATATGTCGTCGATGAAGTTATCGATGTGTTCCATACCAACTAAAAGTTTCCTCATCAGCCTACTAAATGTTGCCGGGGCATTTACTAAGCCAAACGGCATTACCTTAAACTGGAAAAGGCCTTGTGGAGTTGAAAAGGCTGTCATCTCTTTTGCGTCTTCCGAGAGCGGCACCTGCCAATAGCCTTTACTGAGATCCAGTTTGGAGAAGTATCTTGCACCCGCTACCCGAGAGAAAATATCATCTGTGTTTGGCATCGGCTCGGCATCAAATACCGTGACTCGATTTAGTCTCCTGAAATCAATGCAAAAACGATTCGTCCCCTCCTTTTTCTTGACCATTACAACAGGAGCCGAGTATGGGGATGATGATGGCTCGATAACGTCCATATCCAACATCTTCTGCACCTCTTCTTTGATCACCTCCTTGGTAATATAAGGCAAGGGGTATTGTTTCACATGAACGGGAGCATCGGTAGTAGTCCTGATCTCATGTTGGGCGAGATTTGTCCGGCCTGGAAGATCAGTTAGCACATCTGTATAACTGTCCATGAGCTCCTTCACTTCATCTGCTTGTGCATTGTTCAGGCCTCCAGAGATTTCAACATCTTCAACATGTTCCTTTCCCCTATCACTAGGAAGGGACTCCAGTCTGCTGGGAAAATCCGCGTCCCCCTGAATCTCCTCACCATCAGCAACAACACTTGCTATAGTGTTTGCGAGAATTCCCTCAGTATCTTCCGCAACATTGTCCACTGGCTTCATGTACTTTTTCAACAGGTTAATATGTAGAGTCTTGATTTTACCGTCCCTGTTCACACGATAGTCGAACGGTCCGACTTTCTCTACAACTTCGTATGGGCCACGCCATTGCATCAGTAACTTGTTAGCTTTTGTCGGCAGAAGCACTAACACTTTGTCGCCTGGTCGTAGCTCCCGTGACTTGGCTCTCCTGTTGAAGTTCCTTCTCTGAACTCGCTTGGCATCCTTCAAGTGATCCATTGCAACTTGGCATGTCTCCTCCATCCGATCCCTCAAATCCATTACATACTGATAAGTCGTTTTGACGTCGTCATCTGGAATCTCTTTCGTTAGCAGTTCTTTCAGAATCATCATCGGTCCACGTATCGCTCTGCCGTACAATAGTTCAAAGGGTGAAAACCCCAAGCTTTCTTGCGGCACCTCCCTATAAGCGAACAAGAGGGCATTGATGTATCTATCCCAGTCCTTGGGTTTCTCAGCGGCCATTTTCCTTAGCATCTGTTTCAGTGTACCATTGAAACGCTCGACTAACCCGTTGCATTGAGGATGATATGGCGTTGTCGTTAGTTGGCGGATCGACAATAGTCTGCTCACTTCCTTCATTAATCCAGAGGTAAACTGGGCCCCTTGATCGGACAACATCTCACTGGGTACTCCAACACGGCTGAAGATATCAACCAGTGCCTCTGCAACGCGCTCAGTCTCAATGCTTCTAAGTGCTACTGCCTCCGGATATCTAGTCGCGAAATCCACTACTGTCAGTATAAACCGGTTGCCACGGTCTGTTGCAGGTTCGAGAGGACCAACTAAATCCACCGCTATCCTCTTGAAAGGCGTATCGATCAATGGCATACTGCCGAGTGGCGCTTTCGGTACTCGGCCTTTAGGGAAGGTACGTTGGCACACATCACACGAACGACAGAACCGAGTCACATCGCCCTGCAGACCAGGCCAAAAAAACTCTGCAAGAATCCTGTTAGTCGTTCGTTTTGCTGCCAGATGTCCCGACATAATCGACTCGTGAGCTAGTTTCATTATCATCTGTCGATACTTCGTTGGTACGACTAATTGTCTAAACACCTTTCCAGTTGCAATCCCAGGGCTTCTGAACTCTCGATATATTAATCCCTTGTGGTAAAACAGGGAAGACTTACCCCCATCATCGCGTTCATACGTATCCGATTCCTTTGCCAACTTACGGAACTTCTCCAGGGTACCATCGCTTTGCTGTTCCTCCTTCATCTCCTTCACACTACCTAAACTCGTCATAAACTCCGATACCTGCAACGGTTTCAACGGCTTAGCTTTCCTCTTGACCTCCGCTCTCGTCTGAACCGCATTCAACGAATCAAGCTGCCACTTCTCATCTGGTTGTCCTACCGGAAGGGCATCCTTAACATTTCCAATAATCACATCGTACAAGGGTGACTCTAACAAGAAGGCTTCAGTATCTCCGTTAAAATATGGCGTGTTGATCTGTACGTTGGCGATTTGGCATACAAGACGAGAACCATCAGCTAAAATGTAAGTCTTGGTCTTGTCGGTGATATTCTCAGGTTCAACGAGACTACGTCTCACTCCTACCTCATCACAACCCGAATCCCGAAGAACGGTGACAACTTTACCGCCCACACGTCCCAGCACCACCGGCATGGAAGTTGTCTCCTTTGTATTGCAGGCGACACTCATCTTCGGTATGGTGTTGGCGCCACTCGTGTTCCCTTTATCTTTTACCATAGAGGCTGCCTGACCTTCTTTCATCTTGTCAGATTTCTTCTTCCGGCAATCTGAAGCAATATGTCCAACCTTTTTGCAATAGAAACAAGTCCTCTCCTTGGGCAAGTCGCTTGAACCAATTGTAGATTTCCCAGGTGTAGAACTTGTTGACGGCGAATGTCCTGAAGCTGTTGCCTTATGACTTCCTGCCTTGGTTCCCTTAGAAGATATCAAGTTTGCCGCTTTCATTCTTCTTGCCTCTGCATATTGATCGGCCAGTCTGGACATTGCATCAAGGGACACGGGAATCCGTTCCTTCAGGAACAACATCAGATCCTGGTTACATACCTGTAAAAACTGATCTCTCAAAAACAAGTCTTTCAAGTCTTCATAGGTCTTGTTAGTGTCGGCTAGTTCGACCCATCTCTCCAAGTAGTTTTCAAGGCGAATGGAAAACTGTGAAAATGTTTCACTTCCATCGGGTCTTGATGTTCGGAAGCTTTTCCTGAATCCTTCCCCTGTCATATCAAATCTCCTCAGTAATGCCTTCTTAAGTTCGTCGAAATCCAGAGACTGATGGACTGGTAAACGAGAAAACACCGCTAATGCATTACCCGTCAAAAGAGCGCTAAGGTTAGCTCCCCATCCATCACGTTCCCAATTCTGTACCGTTGCGTACCGTTCGAAGCGCTGGATGTAAGCATCGATGTTGTCCTTTTCTTCATTGAAGGCAGGTAACTTGGGACCCTTCTTTATTGTATCTCTAGGATTGGTCTCCCTCCGACGTCCCGATTTGTCCCATTCAGATTGATACTCCTGTTCTGCACGAATTAATTCCATTTTGCGTTTATGTTCTTCTTCTGCTCTCCTGTCAGCCCGAGCCTCTCTTTCCTCTTCCATTTGCCTTTGCATCTTTTTCTCTTCCCTTTCTCTTTCACGGTCATCTCTTTCCTTGGCTTGCTGCTCTTGAATGAACAATCGTAGTTGGTCGCCTTCAAGTTGAAGTCGCTTACCTGCTTCCAAAATTGCTGAAAGAGAGGACATTTTCAAAACAACTAAATCACTAGACTGCAAGAGATAACCAACACATACAATATTCAATACAACCAGGCATAAGAACTTACCGGAAGTCATGCGTCATCCTTGCTTAGGCCAATTAACTCACCTCAGAGTTCCTGTATAGAGTCCCCAAATGCCAACGTTAAGAAGAAAATGAAAGTAAAGGAAATTTGGCGGGAATCTGTCAAACAATCTAGACTTTGAAACCAATCAAACAGGATTCTATTCCCGAACAACTAACTTTGGCTAATCCCACCGCTGCCACCATGTTGTTAACGTGGAACGAGCGTCGGTCAGCGATCCGGGGAATGAACACCGAAAAGATTGATTGCAATGACAAATGTTTATTTACAATGATGACAATAAAGAGATTAAATAAAAAAAAAAAACCTATAATACCCACACGTCACACTCACTAATTCACTCATTCACAAACACAATTATTACAAGTTACAGTCTGTAGCTACACACACAACGACGAATGGGATCCTGGTACAGTTCCGGTGCAAGACAGTCGCTAACCTGCAACCACGCTCAATCCAGAGCCAAGAGGTATAAACACATCAAGCAGCACCATGCTTGCTTGAAACGCCCAAATTGGCAAACTCACTAGTGTCCAAGACACGACAGGAAAGCTGGGATGTACACACTAGTGTCCTTGACACGACAGCCATCCCAATAGTAGATATACTGTGACTCAGCCTCCAAGCAAGTCGCTGACCCTGGCCTACGTAACGACCCAACACATGTATTCCATGCTGACCTTGACCCTGGCGAAGAGAACTTATCCGGTCGGTCCTGACGCTGGAGTCACAATGAGTTGGCACAGCTGACTGGTCCTGGCTTGATAGCTGAGAATCCTAGTCCGTTATGTGAAGCTACAATAATACATAGTGGAAAATAATGCTGTAGTCACACAGATTCACTCTCACCTGGCATACTAATTAACTAATAATTAATTATCAATAATATAAATATTCATTAATATATTGTAAATATACGTAAATCAATATAATAAAGATAAAGGGATAAGTGTGCGGCTCCAAATGGCTATAAAAACACGACTAAGCACAATTCATAGAAGTTGGCGTCTCACGGCTTCCATACTTTTTTACCCAGTGCGCGTACACACTCCAACTAACGCTATAGCTCTAGCTCAGAGCTTCCATAGAATTTTAAAACGGACAAGAACCCTATATTTATTAAATAATTCTACACACAACAATCTATTATGTTTATATTATCTAAATACACCAGAAATCAATAGGAAGTATGAAATTAAAATGATATAGCAGAAACACACCACAAAACAAGTGTACTACATGTATCAACAATAGTTACGCATGATTGGAGCGCACCGACACCTCGATTGCTTGACCCGATAGATTTGACGGCATGGATAAAATAATGCCAGAAAAAAAACATATGGAAACGGAAGAAAGAAACATAACTTACCACAGTCTGTCGTCTGTGCCTTGTTCACAATATCGGAAACAGCTATATTTACATATCGGCTACACGAACTCACAAAACTGTGGACCGTAAACAAGTGTCCATTCCGTGCACAACCGGTCAAGCCCGTGACGTATATCCGCCCAGTGGTGCGGACAATTAAGAGTCCTTACACCGCAAAACAAACTCAAATTAAAACTTACCATTTATAGACAAACTATACATGCTTACGTGACCTCCCCTTCCCCTTTCTTTCTAAGATGATAGGTTTCGTGTTCCACTGTACCTCCCACTCTCCTATTATTTCTAAGGAGATACGTTTTGTGTTCCCTGTTCCTCACCCTCCCCCTTTCTTATTAAGGAGATAGGTTTCGTTTTCCCCTGTACTTCCCCATCCCCTTTCTTTCTAAGATGATAGGTTACGTGTTCTCCTGAATCTCCCATTTTCTTTCTAACGAGATATGTTTCTTGTTCCCCTGTACCTCCCCCTACCCCTTTCTTTGTAAGAAGATGTGTTCCGTGTTCCCCTGTACTTCTCCCTCCTACATTCTTGCTAAGGAGAAAGGTTTCGTGTTCCCATGTACCTCCGCTTTCTTCCCAAGGGGATATGATTCGTGTTCCCCTGTAACCCCCCCCCCCCTACCCCTTTCTTTGTAAGGAGATGTGTTCCGTGTTCCCCTGTACTTCCCCCTCCTACATTCTTGCTAAGGAGAAAGGTTTCGTGTTCCCCTGTACTTCCCCCTTTCTTACTAAGAGATAGGTTTCGTGTTCCCCTGTACTTCCCCCTTTCTTACTAAGAGCTAGGTTTTGTGGTCCCCTGTACATCCCCTTTCTTGCTAAGGAAATAGGTTTCGTGTTCCCCTGTACCTCCCCTTCCCCTTTCTTTCTAAGAAGATAGATTCCGTGTTCCCCTGAATCTCCTGCTCCCCCTTTC